>NC_041233.1:67812224-67816590 GCF_002837175.3 Physeter macrocephalus
GTGCTCCGCAACGGGAGGGGCCACGACAGTGAGAGGCCCGCGTACCGCAAAAAAAAAAAAAAAAAAAAAAAAAAAAAAAAAAGTATTGTGTTGACGGAATTTCTCACGCCTGTTTTTTGATGTGGGTGCTCCTGGAGTGAAAAGTGGTCCTTTAACTGTGAAGCCTTCTCTGCTCAAAGATATCAACTCCTTCATATTCCACCAGTTATCAGACTTCAAGGTCCACAGGAATCAAAGGGGCTTGTTTAAAATGCAGATCCCTGGGGCCTCCCAGGAACGATTCAGATTCTGATAGGAGCAGGCCTAGAAACCCATAATTGTAACAGGCACCCAGGTGATTCTAATGCAGATGATTCAAAGGCTACACTTTCAAAAAGAATGAATTAGTGTCATTTAAAAGACACCCACAGGGAGAGCTAGGGCTATAGTCATTTATATCTTAATGTGAATAATTCAATCAGATTGCTTTCCTATCAATGCCTCCAACCAGCCATTCTTGAGGGAGTAGTATTTTTCATAGCTTGGGAGGAGAGAAGAGCAATTTTGGTCACTAGACATACCTGGAGAGGATAAGTTCTAGATGCTGCCCCTTGTGCAGTGAGAGGCACCCGCAGTCCAAGCGGGATCGTGGTGAAGGTGGAAGTTCTGAGAGGTAGAGTGGCTAACTTGTAGTTATTGCCAGGATTTGCTTTGCAGCAAAGACCACCCTTTATGCCGCTAAAGACCTTTTTGAGTCCTTTTGGTTGGCAAAGGCTCTTTGAGATCAGTGAGAACACTCTCTAACTTTCTTTATGGTTTCTCAGGCATATTAGGTGACTTAAGCAGAGATACCATTCTGGTTTATTTTTTTGTGGCCTGTCTTCCTGTAGGCATCACTTTCTCAGTACTGGGGCTGTAGTTCCCAGGAGCTCTCTGGCTTCAGATGTCAGGTCATTTAGAAGTGTACTTTGAGGCCATTCATGGAAAAGTTCTTCCTTGGTCGATCCAGCAAGATGCTCTACAGGAGGGAAGTGATGGCAGTTGTGTTGGTAGGGAGAGCCCCAGTCCTTTAGGTTTCAGGGCAATATCCGTCCCAAGCATCAGATGTGCAGATACATGTATTTTCTCACAAGGGAAGGGAATGAAGCCTATTCCATTGTACTCGTAAAATTACACAGAACAATGTGTGTGTGATAAAACTAAGCTCATGTCTTGGATGAATTTAGTTGATTTGGGGTATTGATTGGACCACATCTGATACTTAAGAAAAATTTTGTTTGAGAGCTGAGAGTAGGGCTGAGATGGTTATATTATAACAAGAAAAGGTACTATTTACTCCATTATCTCTCTATTTCATAGCTGAAGGAATTGATTTATTTGCTTTAAAATTTTCATTTCTGATTATAAAAGCAATGCATAGTCATTGTCCCCTCCCCCTCCCCTCCCAGAAGGGGGAGGGAAAGCAGCCAGAAGGGGGAGGGAAAGCAATATTAACTCATCACCTACTACGTGATCTACTAGATGATGCTGTGTTGCATGCTCTATGTACTTTATCCCCTTTCATTCTAAGACACTCCTATGTGGTTGATATTATTGAACCTATTTTACACACGGGAAAACTAAGGCTGAGAAAGATTAAGCTCTTAACCCAAGGTCTCACATTTAGCAAGTGCCTGATCCAGAATTTGAATCCAAGCTGGGCTAAGTGTCTACTTTCAATGCTCCCAGCATGCCCTGGGCACATCTTACTCTCCATGTGCACAGTAGCTCTAAGCTAAATTCTCAGTCTAGGAGAGTGGTTAAGAGCGTGGGCTTTAGAGCCAGACCTCACTTCAAATGCTGGCTCCATCACTTATTAGCTACATGATTTGGGGCAAGGAGCCGAATTACTTTAAGTCTCTGTTTTCTCATATGGAGACGGGATTATGTATGTCCTTCGATTATGTTTGTAAACCTCTTAGCAGTGTGTAGTGCATAGCAGGACTAAACAAATGGTAGGGATTGCTGCAGTATCAACCTGTGTTGCCTCCTCTACCCCAGACTCTGAGCTCCTTACAGGTAAGGACATCTATCCATTCATCTTCATTCATTCTTCATTGATCTGTGTACCAACTTCATGACAACGAGAACAGTGTCTGTCATCAATAACTGTCCGTTGAACTACTCAGCTCCAAAGCTCATTCCAGTTACGGCTGGCAGTTTCCACAGCCCTTGGATGAAGGGTCTTGAATCTCCAGGTTGCTTATCAGGGTAGGGAGAGATGAGGGTTTCTGACCTCCAAGCCTTTAGTGATCTTTCTAGACCTTGCTGCTACCCTCTTCATAATATCTATTACTCCTGGTCCCCATCACTCTCTCCCGTCTCTTCTCTCAGAACCCTCTTTTGCTCCCCTTGGGGGAACCAAAGTGTGATTCTCCTCTATGTTTCCCCCTTTGCTGGTGAGGTGGGGTGCACATTGCCATCAGCGTTGCACTTCCTCGTCTGGAGGAAGGGAGCTCTGCACAACTCGTGGCTTGCCTGTCAATTAGGCAGTTCTGCACCTGTGTGATTTCCTTGAGCGCTTAATAAAAATTGGGTGATTAGAGAACCTCAGGCAGCACTTTCTTAAACGGTCATTAAACAATCATTACGGATAGAAACAGCTACAAGCAGCTGCTGAGAGGGTGTGTGGCTCCTAACAACATAATTCTTTTTCAAGTCAGAGCGAATGTGTAATCAAAGCACAAATGGGAACAGTTTCAAAGTTCTGAGGCTTCTCAGGCAAACCTATAATATATCAACCAGCCTCAACTGGTGTCCAAAATGTTCAGTGAGAATTGACACATGGTGTAGCTTTCTAAGTAATTCACACCTAAGCCAGGTTTTGTTTTTCCTCTCTCTCTCTCTCTCCTTTTAGCTTGAGGGAGTAGTATTTTTCATAGCTTGGGAGGAGAGAAGAGCAATTTTGGTCACTAGACATACCTGGAGAGGATAAGTTCTAGATGCTGCCCCTTGTGCAGTGAGAGGCACCCGCAGTCCAAGCGGGATCGTGGTGAAGGTGGAAGTTCTGAGAGGTAGAGTGGCTAACTTGTAGTTATTGCCAGGATTTGCTTTGCAGCAAAGACCACCCTTTATGCCGCTAAAGACCTTTTTGAGTCCTTTTGGTTGGCAAAGGCTCTTTGAGATCAGTGAGAACACTCTCTAACTTTCTTTATGGTTTCTCAGGCATATTAGGTGACTTAAGCAGAGATACCATTCTGGTTTATTTTTTTGTGGCCTGTCTTCCTGTAGGCATCACTTTCTCAGTACTGGGGCTGTAGTTCCCAGGAGCTCTCTGGCTTCAGATGTCAGGTCATTTAGAAGTGTACTTTGAGGCCATTCATGGAAAAGTTCTTCCTTGGTCGATCCAGCAAGATGCTCTACAGGAGGGAAGTGATGGCAGTTGTGTTGGTAGGGAGAGCCCCAGTCCTTTAGGTTTCAGGGCAATATCCGTCCCAAGCATCAGATGTGCAGATACATGTATTTTCTCACAAGGGAAGGGAATGAAGCCTATTCCATTGTACTCGTAAAATTACACAGAACAATGTGTGTGTGATAAAACTAAGCTCATGTCTTGGATGAATTTAGTTGATTTGGGGTATTGATTGGACCACATCTGATACTTAAGAAAAATTTTGTTTGAGAGCTGAGAGTAGGGCTGAGATGGTTATATTATAACAAGAAAAGGTACTATTTACTCCATTATCTCTCTATTTCATAGCTGAAGGAATTGATTTATTTTCTTTAAAATTTTCATTTCTGATTATAAAAGCAATGCATAGTCATTGTGGAAAAATTTGAGTATAGCCTTCAAATACATATATATATATTTAACATCTTTATTGGAGTATAATAGCTTTACAATGGTGTGTTAGTTTCTGCTTTAGAGCAAAGTGAATCAGCTATACATATCAACACACACACACAAAGATTTTTAGAAACATGAAATAATACTGGAGAAGTTGTTTTGTAGCCTGACTTCCTTTTTACTTATAATTATATTATGAAATTTCTCATTTTAATCTCTCTCTCTCCTTTTAGGGGAGTCGTCACAGCCTTTCAAGTTTGGGTGCTGCTGCCTGTCTTAGCAAAGTTGGAGAAGTTGTGGTTGAGACGGGTTATAACTTGGTATTTGAAGTAAGTCGTCAGGAGGCTTTCTTAAGGCTGCTGGGGTTCAAGTGCTAAACGCAACATTTAAAAGCTGTGTGACCTTGGGGAAGTTACCTAATCATTCTGAGCCCCAGTTTCTGCATTGTTAAAATGTAGATGATTGCTGTATAAAAGCTGTATAAAAATGTTATAAAAATGTATCGTGTGGGGCTTCCCTGGTGGCGCAGTGGTTGAGAGTCCGCCTGCCGATGCAGGGGAC
>NC_041233.1:67818177-67825188 GCF_002837175.3 Physeter macrocephalus
CTCTCACTGTCGTGGCCTCTCCCGTCGCGGAGCACAGGCTCCGGACGCGCAGGCGCAGCGGCCATGGCTCACGGGCCCAGCCGCTCCGCGGCATGTGGGATCCTCCCAGACCGGGGCACGAACCCGCGTCCCCTGCATCGGCAGGCGGACTCTGAACCACTGCGCCACCAGGGAAGCCCTCATTTTAATTTTTAATCCCCTATTTTCAATGGCTCTATTGCAATGTTTCACTATTTTTAAAAGTGAATTCCTATTATTAGGGTTTAAGTTATTTGTTTTTTCCTACGATACAGAATTGCTGTAACTAAAATTCATATATGTAGATCTTTGTACACATTTCTGATTATTTCCTTGGGGTAAAATTCTTAGAATTGCTGAGTCAAAGAGTATGCTCAATTATAGGGTCTTTGGTACGTATTTGTCAAATTGCCATTCAGAAAGGTCATTTCAGTTTTCATTTCTACCAACAGTCTGGGAGAGCACCCACTTCCCAGCTTCCTTGTTGCCACCACTATTGATTTCTTTTAAAATAGCTTGCACTTCTTTAGACAACTCATGATGGTTGTCTTATCATTGTCAATG
The DNA here is from genome assembly GCF_002837175.3 of Physeter macrocephalus. NCBI lineage: Eukaryota > Metazoa > Chordata > Mammalia > Artiodactyla > Physeteridae > Physeter > Physeter macrocephalus. Next base: position 67,818,760 of record NC_041233.1, read on the forward strand.
ATAGTCAACTTATCATTTGCCACCCGATCTCCAAATGGTTGTCAGCTATAGTTTGAATGAAATTATGCATCATACCAGTTTCCTGAGGTGTGGACATGACAGCTTATATGAGAAATACTAATTTTCTCAACCTGGAGGAACAAGCATTTAGAATCATCCTGCCCCCTCCCCGGTGAAGAATTAGAACACATCTATCATCTCCTGATCCACCTTGGACACTAATCAGATTAAGCCATCCCGAACTGGGGTGGGGAAATTCTTTATTTGCAAAGGGGTGAACAGTCTCATAGACAGTGCCAAAAATAACCCTCGCATCTCGAAACACAGGGACAGATGCTCTGATGGAGTTTTAAGCGGGGTCATGCAGGGTGTGTGACAAGAGTTGTATAGTTTTCTCATCTTTACCGAAGTTCCCGTGTTTCCCAAATTCCAGACTTTGGAATTTGCTTGGAAAAGGGATATTTGTGGCACCGCAGGGTCCCCCCACACTGCCCACATTGAACCCTGCCCACTCTGAACTGATAAGTCTTGGGTACCATGTCGATCCTGGCACCAATGGGCTGTGAAAGGGGATTAACACTCAGGACAAGCGTTCCCCTAGTCCACAGGAACCAAAGCCGACTATGGCAGCTGATGTCTGCACCCGCCTGTGATACAGAGGGTTAGCCCAAGCTGGCCTTCCTGAGGGTGCCTTGCCGTCCTTTTCTAACTAAAGCTAAGAGTGGCAGATGAACGCAGAAGTGGTCCCCCCCTCCCCTCTGGTTTTGGATGCATGAAACCTGTAAGTTCTCCTACTAGGATATATTCCCGATGCCCTGGTTGTTCAGATTGGTAGCCTGGAAGTTCAAATCAGCACCTGCTGGTCAGCAGGGGAGAGAGAAATGAGATCAGGAGGGGGTGAGGGCAAGTTCTAAAGTCCAGGAAGCCGGGGAAATGCCTGCTTCAAGTCAGAAAGAAGTTGGAGGAGACCTCAGTGCGGAGCCAAGAGGCCTGAGTTCTAATCTTAGCTCTGCCCCCAATCCCAGGGCTGTGTGACATCAGGTAAGTCATGAGACCCTAGGGGCCTCTTTGGCCTCAGTGGTCAGCGGAGGACATTGTGGGCCAAGGTAAGGGACCTTACAGCTTTGACTGTCTAAGCATGAAAAAAAGGGATGAGGGAACGTGTAGAACAGGAAAAAAGGAGACCTTTAGGGCAGTGCTCCCCAACCTTTTTCATGTCCTGATGCACATGAAGATGATACAGTAACTGCCCTGCTGGGGCCACTGCTAACTCAGGCACACAGAGGGGACACTCGGTCACAGAGGAATTGAGTCCTGAAAAAATGATGCTCTCCTCCAGCTACACTCCAAACAAAAACGGTATTAAACCATGAAATAAGGGCCGGATAATCCAACTGTTTGCTCATAGTGACTCCTTTGATGACCTTTTGGGAAATATCAAATTCTCGCACTGGTTTACAAGTCCCTGCCTGCTGCGGCGGCCTACTGGTGAGGGTGCGGTGGGGTGGCCAGGAAATAAGCTCCTTTGGGAAGAAGGGGGAGGAGGGAAGCCCAAAGTCCAAGAGTCTTACTCACTTCCTCTGTGCTTTCATCCGGAGAGACCCCTAAATCATCTCCCTGCTCCCTTCTTGGGGAGATCAGCTGGGGCAGGTCCTGTTCTCGAAGCCACGGGATTGATTAAAGGAATCAAGCCTTCCATTGGGGGTCCTGCCTGTCTCTTAGGCTTTTCCTATTTTGTCAAAACAACCATTTTAACGTGCCTTATTCATTTTTTCCAGCCACCCCAAGAAACGGTGAGGTAACTGGGCCGAGACGATTGCCAAGCACCTGCAAGACGCAGGCCCGGTGCCGTGAGCACGGAGGAGCCCGGGTAAGCCTCGCGAGCACGCAGATCAGCTGGCTTCCCCCCCACCCAACCCCCCACCCCCGCCGCCTCCTAAACACCTGCAGAGGCCTGTCACTTGGGACGAGAGGGCCTATTAGGGCTCTTGTAATTGAGATGGGGTGAGGGAATTTACAACGGCTCCGGAGTGGGAAACGGAGAAGGCTTAGATGACAGGAAGCCGTCTCCTACGCTCTGTGGAGCAGATTGAGAAAGGTGGCCTGGGTAGTAATGGGGTTAGCTAATTCTGATAGTGAGAAGGGAAGGAGAGGCCGTCACCATAATCACGACTAATGGATTCCAGATGGAGAAAGAGAATTGTCCTCATTAGCGTGGTCGTACACACGCACAGACGCACGCACACCCACCCAGAGAGACCCATTCCGCCCGCGTCGCAGACTTTGATAAGTACTGTCAGGTAAGAATAGCCCACACCGCAAAGGTAGATGGAGAGCCTTGTCAATTATTTCTTCCCTGTTTCCCCCACTTCCGTAACATCCTTGCATATGTAATGGTTTCATTAACCTCGAGACTTCTGCAGATGAGTTGAAAACCCAGCTTACATGGCCAATTAGTTGGCGGCGCGTTCCGTACAGAGTATGGAAGTACCTTTCTCTTCCCCTTAAATACTGCCTGACTTTTCGGCTGTATTTCGTAAGTGTTAATGTAATGTTGCTGAAAGGAAATATGGCCAAGGCAGGAAACTTTTCTCCCCTCTCTGGGATGCAGCTGTTCGTTTGGTTTGGGTTGTTAATTCGAAACACTCCCAGGTGTCTATTTCATATTATCTCTTGCTTAGAACAAAATAAAATGAAACTGTCAAAACCTTTCTGTCTTGCTCGGTCCTCGGCTCAGTAGCCCCATAAAGAGACCAGTGCAAGGAAGCAACTGTTCACACTTGCCTTTCCTTGGTGAGAAGTGCGGGCCTTCTGGGTGAGGCCGCGACCTGCTACCAACCTACCTTCCCTCACAAAGGTCTTGTTGGAGTCCTGCCTCGGACTCCCTTCCTGCCGCTGGGCCTTTGTTCCCAGCCTTCCTTGCCAGGAGTGCCATTTCCACTCCATTTCCAACTTTCTTGCAAAGTTTCCTGTCTGAAGCTTTCCCTGAGCATCCTGGTTTTCCAGTTTGAGCATGTAGTAAGTGCTCAATAAACGTTAGCTGTTATCAATATTTCTACTTCATGAAGCAAGTAGGTTGTTCGGTGCTCATGAAATAGTGAATAGAGTGAGAACTCTCGGGTGGCTTTGCCTATGATTTGCATATATCCCAGTATGCTATTTATAGCCATGCACTTGCTTTTTATATAACGAAGCCTCCCCACCGTGGACGTTTATCTTCTCTGCTGTCTGCCCTTGGCTACTCTGCCCTCGTGCCAGAAGCAGGCACTGAGCTGAGGCTGGGGGTCCTTGCTCAAAGCCCCAGCGTTCTCCCCAGGAGAAGGGCGTGTGGCTTTTAGGAGCTAAGCTGTTAGCGTGTTCACAGTGACCGCTTCTTTTTTTTATCCAAAGTGACGTGTCATTTCTAGCAGCACAGGGAGAATGGCTCCTTTGGCTGACTTTATTTTCACAACTGGAATTTTTGGGGCTAGGTTAGGTGGTGCCAGGGACAGCAGGATTTCACTCCCTCTTAGTGAGAAATCGTCTCTTACTGAGTCAACAACGGTCTTGACTCCAGCCCCTGGTCCACTCGGGGCCTCTGATCACGGGGGTCCGCACATGTCCCCAGCACGGCCCTGGCAGACCTTGGTCGGCTGTTGCTTGACAGGAAGGCTGTGGGCTCATTCTCCTTGCTTGGTGGCTCTCTGGAAAGGCCACCCCAAAAGAATCCTGTTTCCATGCTCCACATGAGTCCCTGGTTCTCTCTCTCTCTCTCTCTCTCTCTCTCTCTGAAGTCCCCCGCTTCCGTTCTGTGACACATTAAGCAAGGGGAGGGTGAGGCCGATGTGGTCACAACCAGGCTCCATAAATGAGGGAGATTTCTGGAAAACAGGGTTTCAGTAAATGGCAGCCTGAACATGCTAAGTGAGATGCCCCTCTGTTATTGTTGTCGTCATCTTCGAGGACCCTTAAAAGGATCGGTCCCCTCAGACCGATGTCTGTGCTGTTCCTTAAACTGCTCAGAGACACAGAGCATCTGTGCTCTGGAGAAGGAAGCTTGGCACCGTGTTTTGAGAGCACGTTTTGTGTTTTGAGCCACTTTTTCTGTAGCCTGGGGCCTGATTGATTTTAGGTTCAGCCTAACATCTTGGCCCGAGATCCCGTGGAGAGTTGGAGGGACTTAAAGAAACAACAATTCAGACCCAAAGTCCTTGTTTTTACAGAATTGACCTTCCATCTGTTGACAATCAAATACTGAACCTATTAAGACTGGCGGTCCCCGAGCTGGGAGAAAGGAAGGAATTTCCCAGGTTCCCTGGAGACAAAGGACCTTTTGACTACACCTGGGGGTAAAGGGTGGCCAGCCCAGGTCACACTAAGCTGGGGATCACATGAACGGGAGAGCAGCTGGGGAGACGGAGGCCGGGGGTCCCCCTACCTGAACTCTGATTTGCCAGAGAAGGGGGAGAGAGGAGGAGAACATAATAGAGAGTGATCAGCCATGAGAGACTCCAGAATTCAGATGAGTGGCCCCTCACCTCCCTGTGCCCTGAGCCCCTGCTTTTCCACGGTCCGTGGGCCTGCCTTCTCCTGTAGACCTTCAGCTCGTCGAGAGCAGGGACTGTCACTTCCTCTCCTTTGCACAATTGCATGACCTGGCCGGAAGCAGATATTCCTGGAAGAGATGAGTGTAGAGCACCAGAAAGGGGGCTGCTTAAAGTAGGGCTCAGTGCCTTTGCATGAATTAGGAAGTCACCCCCTGAAGGCAGACTCCGCCCGACGGGCACATGGCTTGATGGGTGAAGCACCCCGTCTCTTGGCTGAGTGTGCTCGTACAAGGCACGTTCTGAACAAGGACAACAGTGGCCACCCCTAGATTTAGGAACTGGGGCTGATGTCCCAGGCCCCAGCCTTTAAGGCACCCTGGTCTGTGCTGGGCTGGTGGCTGGTGGTCTCTTGGGGAAGCAGGACATGGCCAGAAGGCAACGTCCTCCCCCAGGGGGCAGTGACCCCCAGACCTTAAGGTCTGCGTGCAGGCAGTCTCTCCCAGCGGGCTTGTCCAGCCTCCTCTTCTAGGGCTTTGCCTCTGTCCAGCCCCTTTACGCTGTCCTCTTAGGTCCCCATCGGGGCTCTCTTTGATGTCTCTTTAGCTAGAGAGCTCACAGTAGTCTTTTGGTTCACACAGACCTGGGTTGGAATCGTGGTTCACCCCTCACCCACTGTAAGCCCCTGGGAAGATGTTTTAATCTCACAGAAGCAAAGTGGCCCCAGCCACACAATGGGGCTGTGGCGAGGTTCCGCAGGACAGGGTTAGACGTAGAAGTCCTTTCTGAAGTCTTGATTAGTCTGTTCCAGAGGAGATGGTGGTCCCTGGAACCCACGGTGAGGGGTTCCCGCATGACCGTTTCTGTAGGTTCCATTTCTCAGGGTGGCCTTATTATAGCAATCCTTTTGGTACAAAATCCCTAGCATGCTTCCTGAGAACTTGAGTCATTTGCCCTAGACAGATCTCTCTGGTGGAAGGGACGGGATGCTCCCCAAACTTCAGCAGGCTCCTGGAACCAGATGTGGCCACGGGAGTGGCTGGAGCCAGCTGGTCCTGTTGAGGTTGGGTCCCTGCCCATGGATCTTGGTCCACCCAGCCCAATGATCTTTGTATTATGTTAGGAAGACTAGAGTTAGCTGATTTCATAAAAGGAAGTGAGTTGAAATTTACAGTGAAGATATTGGCTCTGCATGAAGGAAACCTTAACTCAGTCCTGCTGAGCCCAGTACGTCCTGAGGAAGCATGTAGTCCTTCCCCCTTTGCTTTGCAAATGAGAAAACAGGACCAGAGGGGTTAAGGAGCTTGTTCAAGGCCCAGTGTACCTTCTGTTACGTCTGAGGGTCTCCCCTGACCGTGAGGTTATTTAAACTCTAAACTTGCCCAGCTGTGGGAGTGTGTTATAGGAATTGTTGGAAATTCCATAGCAGCCAGTGTCTGAGATTCCTGAGGAGTTGGCATGCACGAAAGCCCTGCCCAGCCCCGCCTCTCTCTCATGACCACATTTATCTCCTACTCTTCCCCCTGCTTCTAGACCATCTCCAGTCTTCACATACAGAGACACCACTTTCATTCTTCTTTCTAGGTACTTGCTCAAGATAGCACAGAGCTGGGGCACTGAGCACAAAGGGACCCAGCGTCGACTGGAGGCCCACCATGTAGTGGGCCTCACCCGGGACCCCTCATGCACATAAGCGTTCTCATTTACCTCCCACAAGAACGTCAAGGTCGTTTGAGAATTGTAATGGATGGTTATTGAATGAATGATTGAATGGATGACTAACTGTTAACTATACTTCTTCCTTTTTTTTTTTTTTTTTTTTTTTTTTGTGGTACACGGGCCTCTCACCGTTGTGGCCTCTCCCGTCGCGGAGCGCAGGCTCCAGACGCGCAGGCCCAGCGGCCAT
>NC_041233.1:67825534-67850002 GCF_002837175.3 Physeter macrocephalus
CCCGGACCGGGGCACGAACCCGTGTCCCCTGCATCGGCAGGCGGACCCTCAACCACTGCGCCACCAGGGAAGCCCTACTTCTTCCTTTTTAGTTATCTACACATGGGCCATATCTTTTGCATCACCCTGAAGAATCCTTGTTCTTTTGCCACTTCTCTGTTTTCTTATCCCTATGGCGCCCATTCAGAACGACCCATAGCTGTGAGGATCCACTGAAAGAACTGCATTCATTTCCCTGTCAACTCAAAGGAAGTAAAAAATCCAAAGCTCAGAGTACAAAGAATAGATTTTGTGAATTTCTCAATCCAAGCCCACAACCCTAGCGTATAAACAGTAATCTGTATATTTATATTCTTAGCTTTCCGGAGAGACTGTGAGACAGGGAATGTGCGATTCTTGTTCCTTCTTCATGGGAGTCACATTCTTGTCAAGCGTGCAAATGGAAAATAATCCTATACTCCGGTGACAAAGTAGAATAACATGCCGTGTCTGGGTAAGAATTTGTTTCCATTTCTCTCTTGGCCGGCTCTTTGTGTGATTTATCCCAGGCACTGAGTGACCCTTCCTGTTTCAGTTTATTCAGCTGTAAAATGGGGCTATACTATCTGCTTAGTTGGCTTCTAGGCTAGGATTTTTAAAGGATTGGTCTGTTTCAGCAGACCTTGTATGGTGCCCTAGGAATGTGTGCAGGGGAGAAAGGTAAATGGACAAGCCTCGGTGCTCGTCTTCTCTGATGCCAACTTCATACCTGATCTTCCATTTCCTGACTCAACTTCTCAGGGAACACACTAGGCATTTCTTTCCAGAAGGCTCCCTGAAGAGGTCCACCCCAAGACATGGATCTTCAATTTCTTCACTTGCAAAATGGAAATAAGAACAATCCCTAGCCTACTTCCCTTTGGTATGGCTGTAGAAAATGAAATGAGTTGGTAGATAGGGAAGTGCTTTGATAAGATAAAGCCTTACTCAGACCAAGTTAGTTATAATGACAAATCGCGTCCCTTGCTCATTCTGCTACAGTTTCTTTAGTTTGTAAGTCAGTTGAAAATGAAAGTTTTGTGGTTCTGTTTATCTGGTTTATCTTTCGTGATTTATTTCTCAGTTTGGCACAGGCAGATGGTGCAGGAGCATCCACCTATTTTAAACAAATCTTATTTCCCAAAGCCCTAGTCTCTGGCAGTTTGAAATGTTGGTCCAAGTTCACCTACAGCAAGAGCATTCAGTGATGTCACAGGAAAGAGAATCTTTTCCTCAAGGTGGGCCTGGGGTACAAGAAGGAAAGGGAGACAAAGGAGAGGAGGAGGATAGTGCCAAGTATTGTAGCTTGTCCGTGGAGTCAGGCCAGGGATGAATGAATCATGACATGCTGGAAGAAAACAAACAAACAGAAGAAGCCCACACCAAACAAAAGGGCCTGTCTTTCATTTAACAGTCAATCAGACGGCAAAGAAACATTAGGCCTCCTTATGATGAGAAAGCCAAATATTTCATCTGGTCAGGTCTGCGGCGAGTCGAGAGGAAGAGGCAGCGTAATGACCACGCTTGTCCGTGACCATTTGGCTTGTAGCGATCGGCAGAGCCTAGGACCGTGGGGAGGAAGAACTCGGGGATGAGCGGGGAGGCACACGCACGGCCCCGTGCTCCGTGCAGTGTAAACAGCCGGGACATCTGGGCGCCTCATGTTCTTGTACCTTAGAGTGGGGGAGAGACGAGGCCTCTGAAAGATGAGCTAAGCCTGGGAAGTGAGTTGGAAGAAGCAGCAGATGATGAAAATGTTTAGATAGTGCAGTGTCTCCTCCAGCAAGGGAAACGGGGCTGGATGGGTTGGATATCTCCACAGACGTGAGGTTTGCATTCTTTCTAAGGCAGCGTGCTCTGGCTCCATTCACTCTCCGGTGATGGCGGGGTTGAGTGGCAGGGGTGGCAGTAACAGCAGTAGCCACATGTGGGGAGTCTGTTGCTGCTTGGAGGAGCCATTTGACCGAGGCAGACAAAGCGAATGATGGTTATTGTTTCTGTCTGCTGAGCACACGTGCTTTTTCCTCCTCTCTCTTTGATAACACAAACTGCCTTCTGTGCCACTGAGCCTGCAGCAGTCCTAATACTGCCTCTTCCCGGCCGCATGATTGGTTAAGGAATTAGCATATGGCCCAAGCATGGCCAATTGGAGTCCTTCCCTGAGACTGGTCTATGGATGCTGGGAGAAGGAAACTGGCCCTCCTTCTGGTGGGATAGCTGAGCTTTGACACTGTAGTTTTGGGAGTATCTTTCCTACTTCTTGGAGAAATCCTGTCCACTGCAGGAAAGAACTGATCAATGTACAGAGAGAAGCAGAGCTGAGAAATGGAGAAACAGCCTAATGACATCATTTGAGACCCTGGATCCAATCATGATTGAGGCCAGATGCACCCTTACGTTTCCAGTTAAATGAGCCAAAACATTCATTTTGTTTGTGTAAGCTAATTTGAGCTGGGTTTCTGTCACCTGAACCTGGATAGTCTGGAGGACAGTGTAGGGGTGGGGTCAGGGGTAAAGGCAGAATTGAGCAAGTAAGAGGTCAAGAGAAAAAGGAAAGGAAGCAGAGGGGAGGAAACATGATCCGATAGCTCTCTTAGGGAGCTGGGAACCTGCTCTGGTTTTCTGAGGCTACATGAAGCCTGGCTTCAGAGAAAGAACACTCACTGTAAAAGGCAGATCTGTTCTCGTTGGGGAATCAGCCCCATGGCTTCTGGAATGTGAGCGTCCACATATATTCAGGCCACTCCAGGGCCAGTCAAAAGAGACCCATCGGTAATGTCATTAGATATGATGCTGAAGTTAAGCTTGGGAGTCAGACAGACTTTGATTTCTGACTTCAGTCCTTACTAGCAGAATGGCCTTGGGCTCTCTATCCTCAGTTTCTTTGCCTCTAAAATGGGGCTAATAATTATATCCATCTCAAAGAATTGTTGTAAGGGTCCCATCAGCCAACGTATGTGAAGAACTGTGTACTACGGCCAGCCCATGGGAAACACCCAGTAGTAATGGCTATTCAGTTTCTCATGAGCGGGCAACGGAGAAGTAGATGGTAGGGCACCCGCACTATAGATGAAAACTGAGTGATTTAAAGTATGAAGGTGATTTAGAATGTGGGAGAACCACATTAGTACACCTAGGTTTTCTTAAGTGACATAAACTTCAACAAAAAGTTAAATTTTTTAAAAAAGGGAGTTAGAGAGTACATACTCAGAATAATTGAAAGCAGGAACACGAAGAGATATTTGTACACCTATGTTCATAGCAGCATTATTCACAACAGCTAAAAGGTGGAACCATCCACAGAAGAATGGATAAACACAGTGTGTGTAGGCAGCCCTCCGTATCAACCAACTGTAGATCGAAAATATTCGAAAAAAACTTCCAGAAAGTTCCAAAAAGCGAAACTTGAATTTGCCACATGCCCGCAACTACTTATATAGCATTTACATTGTATTTACAACTATTTACATAACATTTACATTGTATTGGGTGTTATAAGTAATCTAGAGATGATTTAAAGTATACGGGAGGATGTGCATAGGTTATCTACAAATACTATGCGATTTTTGTAAAAGACTTCAGCATATTTGGATTTTGTATCTGTGGGGGTATTGGAACCAATCCCTCACAGATACTGAGGGCGACTGGATCGGTCGATAGGTAGATAGATAGATAGATAGATAGATAGATAGATAGATAGATACAGATTATTAAAAAGGAAGGAAATGCAGACATATGCAGCAACATGGATGAATCTTGAAGACACAATGCTAAGTGAAATAAGCCAGTCACAAAAGGACAAATACTGTATGATTCCACTCATATGAGGTATTTAGAGTAATTAAATTCATAGAGACAGAAAGTAGAATGGTTGTTGCCAGGGTCTTGGAGAAGGGGGAATGGGAGTTATGGTTTAACAGGTACAGAGTTTCAGTTTTGCAAGATGAAAAAAGTTCTGTGATGGTTGGTGGTGATGGTTGCACAACTATGTGAATGTACTTAATGCCACCGAACTGTAAAAAATGGTTAAAATGGTAAATTTTATGTTGTATTTATTTTACCACAGTTTAAAAAAAGAAAGTCATGTCTAGTAAGAATGCATTTTCATTTTAGCAAAAGTATCAATATATAAATTTTGTATATGTGTGTTGATCGAAGGAAAAAGGAAGGATGACTACATACCAAATTGTTTACAGTGCTTTTTTCTCTGTGGGGTTTAGTGGGACAGGAGGGGTCGGGTTACTTTAGGCACTTTAGTACAATCTAAATTATTACAATGATCAAATGTTATTCTTGCCATTTCAATGAGTAATATTAAATTGTAACCATTCGCATTATACTTTTACACTTTCAAAGTACCTTTGTGGAATAGATCAATATAATGGTGCAGCCATTTTGGAGAACAGTTTGGCAGTCCCTCAAAGGATTAAACATAGAGTTACCATATAATCCAGCAGTTTTACTCCTAGTTACATAGTGGAAACACCTAACCACTCAAAAACTTGTGCATCAATGTTCGTAGCAGCATGATTCATAATAGCCTCAAAGTGGAAACAATCCAAATGTCCCTCAACAGATGAATGGATAAACCAGTGATACATCCACAAAATGGAATACTATTCAGCAATAAAAAAGAATGAAGTGCCGATACATGCTGCAACGTGGATGAAACTTGCAAACATTACGCTAAATGGAAGAAGCCTGACACCGAAGACCACATATTGTAGGATTCCATTTTTATGAAGTGTCCAGAATAGATAAATCTATAGTTATTGAACATAGATTAGGACTGAAGGTGACAGATAAGGGGTGTGGGCTCTTAAAAATTCCAGTAATAAAAATGTCCTAAAATTGATTCAGGTGATGGGTGCATAACTCTGTCAATATTCTAACAAGCCATTGAGTTGTTCACTTTAAAAGGGCGAACTGTATGGTATGTGAATTCTCTCTCAATAAAGCTATTATACAAGCAAACAAAACAAAAAACAAAGTCTCTTTGTAAGTCATACAATTAGTTATTTACACTAAGTTTGGGAGGAAGATATTACATGAAGAAACAGACCTGGAAAGCTAACTTAGATCTCTTGAGGAGGAGAGGAATTACCAAAGTCCAGCTGGGCTTACTTTTTTTGGTAATCCCCACCAATAAAATGTTCCACAAAAGACAAGATCAAAAGGACGTGAAAGAAAGCAACCCAGATGTTCCTCAGCTAAGGAATAAGCCAACAAACTATGATCTGTCCACACAGTGGAATACTACTCAGCAATCAAAAGAAACAAACCCCTGGTGGGTACAACCTGGATGAATCTCAAATACATTACGCTCAGTGAAAGAAGCCACACTCAAAAGGCTACGTGCCATATGCTTTCACTTATATGACATTCTGGAAAAGGCAAAACCATAGAGACAGAAAACAGACCAGGGGCTTGATTTTCAAAGGCTCTCAGGGGGACTTTCTGGAATGAGGAAAATGTTCTATATCTTGATAAGTATAATGACTACACAATGGTATGCATTTATTAAAACTCACAGAACTGTACACTAAAAATGGTTGAGTTTTACTGTGTGTAAATTGTAACTTAAAAAATGGGTTGGGGGGAAAAGACATGAAGAATGCGTTTGGATATTCAGGTGGGTGGACAGGCACTGAGAAGAGGTATCTGGCCAAGGAATGGGGGCTGTCACCATCCAGTGACCCTCTTGTGACCCACAGACCACCTTGGGCTTCCCTGTCCTTTGGAGATCCAGGGCTGCAAATCCTCAAAACTCTTGAGGTGATGTCTGCTCCTTCACCTCCAGCATCTGCACACATATGGTCTTTCTGCCCCACATCCGCCTGCAGTGGTCTCTTCACTGGTTTGCCCCAAATCCACCCACACCAGGCATCCAGGGCTTGGCTGCCTTCACGGAAAATTAGGAGAAGGCCTGGGACCCTGCCATCCAGCTGCCGTCTTTGTCTACCTCCTCTTCTATTTCTGCCCCACTCTCTCCACCTGCTTTGCTCCCGGGAGCTCTGTATTCTTTCCCCTTTGTTATAAAGAGCAGTTGAGCTCTTCCCAGCTCCTTTCCATAGAAGCTCTCCAAACTCAGGTCCTCAGCAGAACCAGGGCCTTCTTTTCATTAAGAATCTCTTTGGAATTACAAATAACAACTGTTTCCCCTATTAGCCCTGATATTTGGGACGCAGATATCAGCTGGGATGGGCATGCCCCTTGCATCTCTGAGCTCTAGTCCACCCAAAAGCATGCAGAAAGGACACAGCCCTGGTTCCGGCCTCTGCTTGCTGCTGGGGCTGCTTCCATAGACATGGCGCTATCGGTCCATGTACCTCCAAGTACGCAGCCTCAATGATTGTCACTTCCCAATGTACTGAAAGGAAGGTCCCAACAGAGGCTCTGTGACACTCCAGTGTTCTCCTACCTTGAAAAGGCTGCCTTTAAAATTCATTCCAGCAGTTTATACTTGGTATTTCCTCTTGTCCACGCTTTCCTTAATGCTCACCCCCCAACCCCCCACTTCCTCCCTTTGTTATCTCTGTCAGAAAACAGGCCCTGATTGTTTCAGGCCCAATGCTTCAGCCAGAGCCGCTCCAGCCAGGGCCCATTACTGGGCTAATTAAGAGCCGCGCTGCAAGATTTCCAAGGTCCTTCCCGGGGAGGGCTGGCCTGCTCCCCATAGAGGCTGCTCTCTCCGGCCTGCTCTGCGGGTGACGCCGCAGCACCCCAAGCCTGGGCCTTCTTCCTGCTCCGAGCCCTTTCCCCTTGTCTCTCGGTGAGCATGAAACAATTTCCTCTTTTCACGGGGCGTCGATGGCAGGCAGATTAATGAACGTGAGCCCAGCCCAGAGGCCAGCCTGACAAAAATGTTCGCGGTGCATTCAGCGGTCCCCATGCTGGGCTGCATGAGGGACATTCCCGGGCAACCAAAGACATGGGGCCGTGCAGTCGAGTCCCCGGCAGCGGCTGCAGCTCTGATCTGACCCAGGGTTCCACTGTGGAAACGATCTTCCACCTCCTGCGCCTCCTTCACCCCCGTCCAACCACCCTCCCACACCCCCTGCAAGGATCCCACCCCCCAGCAGCCAGCTCTGAGGCTCTCTGATGCTTTGAGGAATAAAGAACCAGCTGCAGCCACTGGCCCATGCCATAAACACCGAGGGGCTAGCGGGGTCCCTACTAAGACTCAGGCATGGGGCCATGACAGACGGGAGCTCTCCTTAGCAGCACGCCGTTGGGCCCACAAATGCCATGTGCTCTGTGATAAAGCCACAGGTCCTGGGCAGAGCTAGCTGGGTGTTTGTAGGAGGCTGTTTCTTTTCTTCCCTTCAGAGGAGTTCTTAACAAACTGGTGTGTAGGACTCACTCCTCAAAATGGGAAACAGATGGAGCTAGCTAGTGTGGGCCTCAGAGATATTTGCTTTGGAAACACCCAGCACGATGGGTCTATGAAAAAACTTCTCTACAGCTGGGGTCCCCCAGTGCCCAGCCAGGTGTCCAGGGAGCCATTTTCTCCCTTAAGGGGAGCTGCCAGCTCCAGGGCTTCCCTGGAGGGCTTTGCAGCCCTGACCATGGTATCAGCAGCAGAACCTGATCCTGTGAGCCATACCTCTCGATGCAGCGGAATTGTTCCTCTTCATTTTGGGGGTAAACTCCTCTCCCCCAAGGTTGATTTCTATCCCGAGCTCTCATGAGTCGGCTTTCTCACTGGCAGGATTCCCAGCTTCTTGGGATGGGTGCTTTTCTGTGTAGACACCTGTGGCTGAGTTGTCCAGCTTAGATGATCAGCTCCAGGGGGACAGTTAGCTAAGGCCCAGCATAGCACCATAGCTGGGTGTTTACAAAAGGTAGTGGGATGGATTTACTTCCAAAAGCATTTTGATCATGCAGTCAGTCATATATGTATGTTACACACACATGCATATACACAAGCACCCCAACATAAACACATACTTCACAGATATTTCCATTATATCTTTGCCACATTGATGTTCCTTAGCTAACACGTATTTTGACTTTTTAGAACCACGTAACTGTTTTCAGTAGGAAAACAGCCAACCTCCCTCTCAATCAGATTGTCTTATTTAATGCTTTTCATTTTGAATTCTTCTTTTGTCTAATATCAATATTATCATACCTACTCTATTTTTATTAGCATTTGATTAGTTTATCTATTATCATCCTTTTCATTTTTAACCTCTTGGTGTCATTTTGTTTCTAGTTTGAATTGTGGGTAGCATCAAGCTAGATTTTAAAAATCTGAAAGTATTAGACTTCCCATAAAATAATTTTATCCATTCACATTTATTGTGATCATGGATATATTTAGGCTTCTTTTCCTGACACTTTATTTTATGTTTTCTACTGGCTGTAAATTCTTGATGTTTGTTATCTTCTTTTTTAATATATTAAAATAGAATTTTTGAGTTTTGGTTCAACTTATTTTTTTCCCTAAAGTTTGGAAATTATGTATATTATTTCTTATCTTCTGGCGTAGGAATGACAGTGCACTGTGAGGCAGGAGATGGGGCTCTATTCTTAGCTTGGTCATGAACTCATTGTTTGACTTGGGTAAGTTACTTCTTTTTGAACTTCAGGTGCCTCCCCCATAATGAGATAGTTGGATGAAATGATTTCAAAAGCCTTATCCCTGCAGTGTTAACATGTAGGATTTGGTGGTCGATTGAGGTCTAGAGCTTCCTAGGTCTGTCCAGGGAATGTGCACCTTCAAAACGGGAGGGACCATTTCCACCGCCAGGCTTCAGTGAAGCATCTGGCTATCAGGTGAACTCAAACTTGAACCTTGTTGGCACAGCTTATCTTTTCAGGGGAAAGTCAGGCTCAGCTCTTCCCTCTTCTGGGATGATCATGAGTGGGATGTTTCTAACTCAGCAGCGCCTGTGTAAATATTCTCACTCTTGAGCATATTTTATTGTGTGATAGAAATAGTTATTGCTCACCACTTACAATGTGCTCCCACGTATTTTCTTGCAGTTAGGTAGGTCATGGGACTCACCTTGCCAATGGACTGCGAGCCAAAGTGATTTCACATTGTGAAAAGTGTTTTACTTTTAGGTCAAAGCATTTAAGAGCTAGTACCTGATCCCCTAGCTCCCTCTTCTCCTGCTGCAGTGACCAAGGAGACATACAGATGGTGCAGCTCCTCAGCCTGAGTCCCTGAGTGTGTGAACCAGAGATCTCTGCTGACCTCCTTTGGACATGTAGCATTAGCAAGACAGAAACTTATGTTAAGCCACCGGGATTTTTTTTTTTTAGCCACAGGTAACCCAGCCCACTGTAACTAATACAGAATATACTGAGGCCATTATTAAGCACATGCATTTTCTGTCTTTTCAACTTGGATATGAGGGTTTGAGGACAGAAGATGGCTAAACTATGAGACTCATTCCTCTTACCCCGGCACTGGTGGCTTAAGTTGCCAGAACCTAGTCACATATACGTAAAGTCCCCCACCTTGGAAACCTCAGAATTGTTCAGAGCATTAGCCCAAGGCACTTCTCCTTTGGCTCTCCAGAATCTTCACTCAGCTTCTATTGCACATGGAGTCAAGTTCACAGTCCCTGATATGGTTACTGGGCCCCGTGTGGCCTGGCCCTGCCTCCCGCTCCAGATCATCGCTCACTGCTGTCTCCCACACTTGCTTTGCTCCACCGCACTTGTCCTCTCTCGGTCCCTCACACGTGCCTGCCTCAGGACATTTGCAAAAGCTGTTCCCTGCACCTATGATGCTGGATCCACAAGGGTAACTCCTAAGCATCTTTCAGGTTTTAGCTTTCTTAGGGGATTTTTTTTTTATACCTCCCCAGGCTGGGTTATATGCTCCCACAACATTCTCTGTTCCACGCCACCCTCATGGCATATCTCAGTTGTAATGAAATAATGGGTTGTGCAATCATTTGCTTAATGTCTGTCTCCCCGTTAGACTCGAAATTCTCAGGGTGCAGGGATGATGTTTATCCAGTGCCTAGGACAATTTCTGGCCCACAGAGGGCACAGAAGCATGAAGTATGACTAATGATGATGAATGAATGAATGGTCATTCTCAGCATCTGGAGCAATTATCCCCAGACTTTAGTGTACATCAGAATCACCCAATGGGCTTTAAAAAATATTTATTTTTAAATTGTGGTAAAATACACATCAAATAAAATTTGCCATCTTAACCATATTTAAGTGCACAGTCCTGTGGCATTAAGTACTTTCACATTGTTGTACAAACATCACCACCACCCATCCACAGAACATTTTTCATCTTGCAAAACTGAAACTCCATAAACAGTAAGTCCCCATTTTCCCCTCCCCCAGCTCCTGGCCACCACCATTCTACTTTCTGTCACTATGAATTTGCCTGCTCCTAAAGAGTTTTTTAAAACACAAATTTCTGGGCCTAACTCACAAAATTTCAGACCGGGGCCTGAGAATCTGCATTTCTACCAAGTTCCCAGGTAATGCTGACTCTGCAGGCTCAGAGACCACACTTTGGGAACACGGCATTGGAGGATCCCGAAGTTGATACCTCCTCCTAAGTTGTGTCACATCTCCTGCAGCCCCTGCACACATTAGGAGTTCAGAAAATGCTGGTGACAGATGGGTTGATTACACTCAACTGCCTGTGGAAGAAGTGAGTCCTTTCAGTTAAGGCAGAGGATCTCAACCCTGATCATTATATTCATCTGGGGAGATGTTTGCAAAATCACATATGCCTGGGTCCCACTGTAGACAAATGTACTAGAACTTCAGAGTGTGGGACCTGGGCATTAGTATTGGTTGGCACTTTCCAGGTGATTCTATCTGTGAAGCCGGAGTTGAGAATCACTGGGTTAAGGAAAAAAGCAGAGGGAGGAAGATCAGAAGAGGCATTTGGAAATCAAAAATACAAACACCTCCAGGGATGGGCACCCCTTGGTTTCTGCAGAAACACCTTTGTGACCTCAGCATAGAAATGATTCTTTGCCCAACTCCCTAGGGGGAGGAAAGACACACCTTTCGAGTGCAAAACCCAGTTCTCTGGGGACCAGTAATGCTGTTCTCAGAGAACCAGAGTAACAGGAAGAGATTTCGACACAGGATCTGACCTCTTCCTAGCTGCTTCCCTTTGAGCTATTATTTCTGGACATCACCTCATATTTCCACATGTGTACAAAGGTGTACGCTGTAGCTTTCTATCTCTGCTCAAATTCACAGGCATCACCTTGGAGTTTTAAAAATTTATTTATTGATGTAAAGTAGGGAAACCCTTGATTAACATGTAGCCCACGGGGCCAAATGAAACCTGGGTAAGGCTTCATTCTGCAAAGGACTCTACTTACTAAGTCTTCCTACTCTGGACACTGAATCCTGGCAGCGTTAGTGTGGTCCACAGACTGGTGTCAGCCAGGAACGGGTACCCTTCTGCAGTGAGATGGATACAGAATTTGAAACTAAATATTTAGAAATTTCTATGGCAACCCAACAATATGCAGTCCCAGTGTGTGATCAGCAGACTTTTCTTTGGTGAACAGGGGATTGACCAATTTAGGTACTGTTGACCTGCGTGGCGTGTTGCCTGTGGCTGAGCTGTGGACAAGTGCTGCGTGGTTGGGTCACACGTGAGTCTGCAATTAAACTCAGCTGATCTTTCCCATTTATATATCGTAACCAGGATGCATGGTCTTTTGTTGTGAATTTCTTTGGCATTTCCTTAATGACTGTTGAAGTTGAGTTCCTTTGCTTATGTTTATTGGCCTTTGGTGTATCCTTATTTTTTTAAGTGATTGTTCAAGTGTTTTGCCCATTTTTCTATTGGATTTTCAGTCTTTTGCTTACTGAAGAGTAGGAGTTACTTTAATATTCTGAATATAATTCTTTTGTTGGATATATGTTGATGGAAAAAAATTTTTTTAAAGGTCCTTCACCCAGATAACTTGAGAAGCAAGACCATGAGATTAACCCTGTGGTCCTATCCATGACAACGTATGGCAGATTTCTTTCCAAAGGTCAGAGAGAGGCGTTAGGAATTTACACTTGATATCTTCACTCAGGACTATTAAGGAATAAGATGCCCAATTCAAGCTAGTTCAAGCAAGAAAAGGAATATATCAACTGACAGGACTGTGATAGATTCATGTGTGGCTTGATCCAGATGTTCTCTATGTTGGCTTTATTTTCTGGCAAACTCTCTTTCTGTTGGAGAGAATGGATCCCAGAAACTCCAGACTCACATGATTCTTGTCTCAGTTTGAGAGATACCCTCTGTTTCCCAGTGTTTATATAAATTTCCCCAAAGGACTTTGATGGGCCATGCTTGGGTTATAAGCCTACCAAAGGACCAGTGTGAGTTCTAGACCACCCCATAGCAGAGGACACAGAATCCTGAACCTGAGATCCCTACCAGAAAATGCATGGATTAAAGGAAGGTCAGTAGCCAAAGGGAAGGGATGCAGAGTGGACTCACAAGTAATAGGTGTCCACTACTTCAACTAGGAGGGCAAAGAGTGGAAAGCTTTCGAGTGAGGCTTAGTGGTGTGTATGTGGTGGCAGAGGAAGAGGGAGGTGTAAAATGATTGTTGCTGTGCTGGAGAAAGATGTATCTGACATTACTGGACGGAAGGGAGCAGCAACTGACTAGTGTCAAGGAGAAATATTAGGTGACTATACCTTTAGATATATGGTTCTCTCTTCATGGTTATCTAATTCATTTATTCATCCACTTATTCATGCAACGAATATCTGTTGAACACTAATTCTTTTGCCAAACTTTCCTATGTAATTGTTACTGTAATACATGAGACAGATGTAATCCCTGACTTCATAGAGCTAATAGTTCAGTTATATAAACTTCTCAAAAGTGTTCTTTTCTGAAAAAGATAATGCGGCCTTGTTCCTATGACAGGATACTGAGCAAAACAATTGAGTTGGGCCATACTAAGAATTCAGAGATCAGCAGCTTTTATCATGAGTAATATTTTCCACCAGAGACTAAGGATGAGGTAATCCCTGCTAATAGGTATGGAATTTATCTCTGAGCTTCCTGGCAGCTAAGGCAAAAAGGAAAATCTGTTTAATGACCTCACTCTCAGTGATGCCAATTCATTTTGGAAAGACAAACCTTTTCTTGGGTCCAAGTACTTGGAGGAATTCATTAAATGGACCCACATATAAAATATATTGAGTAACATCATAAAATCATTATCTCCTAACCTGACAAAATGACCAGGGGTCCCACAGAAGTATTTCAGACAGCAGCCTTTCGTGTCTACCTGCCTCAAATTTCTCCCCAGATCAGCTTCAAACAACATGGAGTCAGAATGACATCACATTCCTGGGGAGGAAATGCTTTTAGGAAAGCCTTTTGTGACTTCTTCAAATAGAGGTTTGCTTTTTCTTTCTGCTGCTTCTATCCTGTTCTGTATGCCTTTGGTTCTCCTTGCTTATCTGCATGACCCCAAATTCTGATTATTTACTAACATACCTATTCTCCTTATCTTCCCTCCCCACTAGATTTCAGTTACTTAAGGCAGGTCCCATACCTTTAAAAATTCTGTGTTCCTGGTATCTATCACTGTATCTGTGTAAGACAGTGAGTGTAATGGGAATGGGAGGAAGGAAGAAAGGAAGGAAGGGAGGGAGGGAGGGAGGGAGGGAAGGAGGAAGGAAGGGAAGGAGGAAGGGAGGGAGGGAGGGAAGGAGGAAGGAAGGGAGGGAGGGAAGGAGGAAGGAAGGGAGGGAGGAAGGGAGGGAGGAAGGGAGGGAGGGAGGGAGGAAGTGAGAGGGGAAAAGGAAGAGAGAGGAGAAGTTGTCTCTTCAAGGATGGGAGAGAGGGGAAACCTATCAGAAAGGTCCCATATCTGGGCTGAAAGAGGCCAATTTGGTCTAATCAAGTGTAGGCCGTGAGTAATGCAAGGGGACTTGTGGGAAGGCCATTTAGGGATGTGTGAGGAGTCAATGAAAAGAATAAATGAAAAATTGCTTCATTTTAAGAAGATTTTAAGAACTTAGCATGTTCCAAAAAAAAAAAAAATCAATACCTAATGGAGATTTCCATTAATCAATTATGATGAAGATGAGAAAGTCCTATTTTTACCCACGACATCTTCCTATTGCTCCCAAGAATCGTGGTGGTCCTGGGGATCGCTGCTCAAGGCCAGGGAAGACCAGGCCTGTGAGAGTGGCTGTGTCCGTCTTGTCACCAGGCTCGGACAGCGTGCTTTAGGGTGGGGGTGATGAGCACGGCGGCTTCACGTACAACCAGAGCCATCGTATGTCCCAGGCATGCTCTAATTTTGGTAGTCCCACCTTCCATCATGTCAAAGATATTAGAAGCACCCGCGTTACAGCAAAATTTATTTTTCGCTATAAAAAACTTCGAAGGATTTTTATGATTTTGCTTTGGAAATGATATGGCTCCAAGTAACTCATTTATTTTGTAATTAGTCATGGTTTCTCAGGTTTCACAGCTAATTGTGCACAGCAAAGCAAGAAAACATAACCTCAAATGGTATTCAAATGCTGTAAAACTTTAATACATACTAAATTTAACCCATAATGACATTCGTATACATTAATTAAGCATTTGCTTGTTTTTACTTGGCACTTCTCATTTAGCATTTTGGAACCAAAGATATTTCAAATCTCAAGCATCTTTGTGAGCCCTTGCAAAGAGTGCAGGCCATGGGCACGGTGCCTAGAATGCTCCATGGCCTCACATATGAAGGGCTGGACAAACATCTCCTCAGATGTCAGAGATTTGATGTGGAAAGAAGGGCACATTCCGTATGCTTTGAATTCAGGTCTCACTAATGCCTTCCTATCAGTTCAGGGCCTCATTAATGAGGAGCGCTAAGCTTTCTAGCCACTGTCTTGTTATAAAAGAGTTCCGCCGTGGGGACAGCAGACTTAGCATTATAGACCCGAGTCCGCATCCTGGCTGTGCTCCATGTAACTGGGTAGCATCAAAGAGTTATTCCAATTCTCAGGGACTTCGTTTCCTCATCTGTGGAATGGGGCCAATGCTATCAATCCATCATCATTCCTGGGGTTGAGCTTCAAATGAGATAATCTACAAGAAAATTTTTTACTGAAAAACATCAGGTATGATGACAGCTTAGGACGGTTGTTCTCATCCCTGCCTACACTTTAGAATCACCCCAGGAGCTTTTAACAAGTACTAAAGCCTGGGTCCCACCCGAGACCAATTAAATCAGGACTGCTGGGGAATGAGAGCAATGGTACTTTTATAAAGGTAACCCCTTCTGGTGATTCTGGAGTGCAGCTGATGTGGAGGACGGAGATGCCCAGAGAGGACAGCTGTGTCCACAGCTGGAGCAGCAAGCAGGTCGGCGGCACCTTCCAAGTTTCAGTGGCAGCAGCGGCCATGCCCTAACCAGACTTGTTCTGTTGCATGACTTTGGCTTGTTCTGGTTGCCCAGCCTCTTGGCAGTTGGTTCTTTGAACTTGGCAGAGACTCTTAGGGCTCACACATACACGTGCTTTCCTGGCACACAAAGCCAGGCTTTGCTTCCCACACTTGCAGTTATATGGGGCCATGTGGGTGCATTGGGGCCAATGGATGAGAGCAGGAGGGATCCGCACTGCTTCCTCTTGGCCTTACCTGATGTATCAGTTTCCCAGGGCTGCCATAACAAATTACCAGAGACAGTGGCTAAAACAACAGACATGTATTTTCTCACAGTTCTTGAGGACAGAGGTCTGAAATCAAGATGTCAGCAGGGTTGGTTCCTTCTCGAGGTTCGGAGGGAGAATCCGTCTCAGGCCTCTTTTCTGGCTTCTGGTGGCTCCAGAAATCCTTGGCCTTCTTTGGCTTGTACTTGCATCTTTCCAATCTCTACCTCCGTCTTTATGTGGCTTCCTCCTGTGTCTCTGGGTCTTAACTCCTCCTCTTTTCTATTATAAGACACCAATCATCAGATTTAATGCCCACTCTAAATCCAGGATGATTTCATCCAAAGATCCTTAACCTAATTACATCTGCAAGAACTTATTTCCAAATGAGGTCCCATTCACAGGCACCAGGGGTTAGGACTTAGACATATCTCTTTTTTGGGAGGGGGGGTCAGCAGGGGGCGGGAATACTATTTAACCTAATACACCCAAAAGCAAAACAAAACAACCCCCAAATCCCTCATTTGTCATCTTCTGACTCTCTGTCTTCCCCCAGGTGCTAGCTGAATGGAGAGCACTATGAGGTCTTAGAGGAGGGCAGAGCCACAGGATGGAAGGAGCCTGGGTCCCTTCATGACTATTGAACTGTGGTGCATGGGAGAAACTTTCATGTACTGAGCCCCTGTGATTTCGAGTTATTTCTTACAGCAGTTAGCCCATCCTGACTAACACAGCCAGCTTTGACATCCTTCCAGTAAATTTATTTTCTGCCCAAATCAGCCTATTGAAACTAAGCTTTTATAATTTGAGACCAGGAATCCATACTATGATACTCCCCTAACTGCGTCTCCTACACGCTCCAGCTAGAGGCTGCTCACCATTAGCACAGGAAAGAACCTTGGAGACCATCTATTCCAAGTCTCCCATTTCAGCGATGAGGAAATTGAGGCTCAGAGCCAAGGTTGAGTAGTGAAGGAAGGACCCTGTCATACACCCTGTATTAGTTTCCTAGGGCTGTCGTAATAAATTACCACAAACTTGGTGGCTTAAAACAACAAGAATTTGTTCACAGCTCTGGAGACCAGAAGTCTGAAATCAGGGTGTTGGCAGGACCATGCTCCCTCCAAAGGCTCTAAGGGAGAGTGCTTCCTCGCCTCTTCCAGCTGCTGGTGGCTCCACGCATTCCTTGGCTTAAGGCAGCATCACTCTAATCTGCTTCGTCTCCACAAGGCTGGCCTTCTCCCCTGTGTTTCTCCTCTTCATATTTTCTCTTCTTCTTCTAAAGACACCTGTCATTGGATGTAAGGACCACTCCAGGATGATCTCTCCTTAAGATCCTTAACTTAATTATGTTTGCAAAGACCCTTTTTCCAAATTAGTTCACATTCGCCGGTACTGGGAGTTAGGACTTGGACATATATTTTGGGGCCACAATTCAACCCATTACACACCCAGATCATCTGACTTTGAGGCAGATACCCTTTCTACCATCATCTTTTTAGCACTTATTCCAATCTCTTGTTTCTCATCCATGTGCTAACCTCTCATGGCAAGGAGAACGTGAAGGATGCTACAAGGATTGGACTAGACGTTAACATTCAGAGGGATAAAGGGAGGATTTGTTTTATATCTCATATCAGGTTGTGGTGCCTGGCTTACAAGAAGCCCACATTCCCAATGAGGATGAGTGAGTCATGCATTTAACAACCTCCCGCCATGCTGGTACTGTCATATGTGTTATTTCACTTGGCTCTCAAAACCACCAGCAGGATGGTTGCTGCTATCACCATTTTTCCACATGAGAAAATCAAGAATGAAATAGTTTGCCCAGCAGACCCTAAGTCAGCAATTTGAGTGTAAGTTTATTTGGGTAGTGATTCCACAACGAACTGGGAAGGGATTGGAGAAGTAAGATGGGGAGGGGCTGGGAAGCAGGGGACAGGGAGGAAGCCAATACAAAGTGCGATAATGGGCAAGTTACTGCTATGCACTCAGTGTTCAATTCAACTGGGGATGTCTGGGAGATGGTGTAGAGCCCACCTGAGAAGGATGAAGAAGTTGTACTAATTAACCATCAAATCCCATCTGATATCTGTCTAGGGTTATTTCCAAAGTGTTAGCTCCCTGGCTCTTCCAGCCTGACTTGCTAATGGGCAGAACAAGATCTGATGGCCAGAGAAGCCCTCAGACAAAGAATTGCAGGGGCTCGTTATAGGAAGCCACTGGGGCCAAGGGAAATGGACAGGGCCTGGGGGGATAAGTGTGGGGCACCAATGCTGTTTGCCTCCAAAGCCTTTGCTTTTTCCACCAGGGTCCCCAGTACCTTGTACCAACTGGAGGGACAGACCTGTGGCCTAATGCCCACCCCACTGCCTATCCTGCAACCAGTTCTTTACCGAAATCCTGTGCTATTTGCAAGACTTCCTGAAGCATAAAGGCTTTGAGATCAAGTCCAGAAGATTCTTCCCTTGGATGCTTCCGCAGTGTGTGTTTTTGTGTGATGGGTTCTGTGTGACCCAGTGACATGCATCATACTTGAAATACTTCCACTGCTGACAAAATAAATCAGCTCTCCCTGCCGTAGCGCTCAGCTTATTAGGGGAAAATGGAAAAGGGACATTAAATATTAATACTGCATATTTTCCTCTCCCTTGGCACCTTCTATGCGGCTGATCACTGCCCAGCCAGAGCAGCCTTCTGTCTTTCTTCTCCTGATGATGATAGGGGACAGAAGCGACCTTTGACAAGGCAGTGAGGGACACGAGCGTAAAATGGGGCTCCAGCTGACTTTCTAGCTTCCTGCTTGGCAGCACCCATGTCTCTATCAGATGCCAAAGACCACAGCACCATGAAACTTTGTCTGCAGTGGAAACCCTGCCCCTCTGCTAGTTTGGCTTGGAAGCATTCACAGTAAGGAGAGAGCGCAGTTTCTTGAAGAAAAGGTGGTTTCAGAGGAGGCGGCTTGGGAGAAATGAAGCTTGGAGAAGCAGTTGATAAGTCCTGAGCTAACTGACAGAAGAGATCACTGGCTTTGCCTCTGTGTTTGTTCATTTTCAGCAAACGTTCAATGAAGGAGCCCTCATCCATTAGCCCAGGCCACTGAGGTGGTGTGTGTAGGCACCTTTTAGGCCTCAGAAAGAAACTCTTCCAGAAATGCTGGTGTTTCATTTGGCTGATTTGTGGAAACCTCTGCACAAAAATCAAAAATTAATCCCTAAGAGGAATTCTCTTTTGGAATGCTGGGAATATGGATTTCTTAGTTGTTTTTTTTTTCCAATTAATTTTTCATTACACAAGTAAGGCATTAATCCAATTTTTAAAAATGAAGCCATTGTGCATAAGGCTAGAGTGGCTTTCCCACTCCCCTCCCAGGTCCCACTCCCCTCCCACACCTCGAAGGTAAGTACTGGCGGGATCACAGCACATGATCATGGGGAGGAGCGCTGAGGTCTCTATGTTTGTTTTTGAGGCTTCTTCCCCCGAAACGCTGCTGTTGTTTTTAGGTGAGCTCTACTGTGATTTGGTCCTGTGACTGCTCGCTTTTGTCCCCAGATGTCCTCCTTCCTCTGCTTGTACCATCTGCACATGGGCTCAATAAATTTCTTCCAATGGCCATTTTAATCCTCTGTGTCTGAGCTCAGGAGCCCTCGAGGGACCTATGTCCTATGGCATCGGGGCGAGCAGCTGCCTGGCTTTCAACACTGTCCAGCCTCTCCCTCCCTGCCCCCTCCTGTCTCCCTGCCCCAATCCTCCCATCTCCCTGCCCCTGTCCTCCCGTCTCCCTGCCCCAGTCCTCCCATCTCCCTGCCCCAGTCCTCCCGTCTCCCTGCCCCTGTCCTCCCGTCTCCCTGACCCAGTCCTCCCGTCTCTGCCCCTGTCCTCCCGTCTCCCTGCCCCAGTCCTCCCGTCTCCCTGCCCCTGTCCTCCCGTCTCCCTGACCCAGTCCTCCCGTCTCTGCCCCTGTCCTCCCGTCTCCCTGCCCCAGTCCTCCCGTCTCCCTGCCCCTGTCCTCCCGTCTCCCTGCCCCTGTCCTCCTGTCTCTGGCCCTGCTCTGATCCTCTGGGGCAGCTTAAACACACTCCGTGGGCCCAGCCTCCGGACATTTGCTCATGAAGTTCCCTTCTCCTTCCTTCCCTCTTGATCACCCTCTTGTTTCAAGACTCAGCATCCTTTGTGAACCTTTCTGTCTGTGCTGGCGCCCTGGGTCTTTCATCTTAGAACTCATCTCCAGTTAGCACTGGAGTTTGGGAGTAAAAGTTCTCTGGGGGTTGGGTTTGTTCCTCTTTTCACCCTGGCCACAGGGACTCTTTTAGGCCAGGGTCTATTCCACAGTCAGGTACCACCATCAGAGCTGCTGTTGAGACCTGCTGTTGGCCAGGATTTGTCTCTGGTGCTTCATATCGGCCACTTCTCTTTTTCCTATTCCTGTGTATGGCTGAGGATCTTGGACCAAGAGAGCCTGTGTCCCTTGTCAAAAGTCCCATAGAGAGTACAGGTCAGAGGTGGGATTCAAACCCAGGGCTGACTCCCAGGTGCTTGAATGATAAGCACAAACATGTGAGGTGCACCTTCCCTAATTTTGCTTAACCGGTGGCCCTCCTCCGAGAAACCCCGTATCCATATCCAGGGAGGAGTCCTGAAGGGCGAGCCCTTGAGTGCGTGGCCCCCTCTGCCTGCCCTTTGTCCGGGCACTGGGAGAGCTACGATCTGGGACCTGGAGGGGGCTGGGGGAGGCTGCCTCTCAGGCGGGCTTGGGTCTCCAGGGACCCCAGCGGAGCCCACAGCCATTTAGGTTAAATGAGCATCCAAAGGCCGGCTCAGAGGAGAGATCATGGGAAGACATTATCCATAGTTGTTTACAAGTGACAGTGAGAAGGTCCTTGGTGACTTGCTTGAGGAGGGAAGACAAGTCCCTTGAGGGAAAATTAGGCAAATCGTGTGCCTGTTTGGGTCACGCAGGTTCAAATCCTCATCGGGGAGATTAACTTGTCACCGACTTGGCTGTCACTTTTGCTTTTTTCATGGCTTCCTGGGTTTCAGCATCATCTCAGCCGCAGGGAGGTTGGGATGCACGAGTCTTCTCATTCCACCACCGGCATCAGGGGCAATGGGGCTGCACCTAGGGTGCTTCGCCGGCTGCCACTCGGGTTGTTCCCACAAAGCATAATAATAACTGTCCCCTCTCCGGCACCTGCCGAAGCCTCCGTCATCCTTGAGGGTCCATAATCTCCCCTCTCTCTCAAGCTGCTCTCTGTTATATCCGCCTCTCCTGATCAGTATGAAGTGCTGCGACAGAGCGTGAGATTCCCAGGTTCCAAGAGGATTTGCAGATGGTACGTGAAAATATGGTTCAGTGGTCCAGTAAGAGTGGAAAATGCTCTTGTAAGAGTCTTGCTGCAGGACCTCTCAGAGCCCTCGATGTACTACTAATGTGTTGAATAACTCTCCTAGAGGGGGTTGAGATCACTTTGTTGAAATCTTTGATCATGGAACCATTTTCAGAATAGAACATCTGTTTCCAGAGAGTGGTGGTCCATTCCTCACACCGTAAGACCCACTGGAGCAGAGGAAAGATGAGACTCTACAGCAGAGGAGACCTGGGTGAGGACGTTTCCTCCCCTGACTACCGCAGGTCCCCGGTCCTCTGGGCCCTGTTTCCCCATCTCAAAGTACGGAGGACAGAACATCCTCCAGGAGTTGTTGAGAAGATTAAGTGAGCTATGGTTCTTGGTGCCTACCAGGAGCGTGCTCAACTTTGGACTCTTTCCCCTCCCACCCGACCACAGTATTGTACCCCTGAAACACTGCACGCCCTCTAAGGGGGCCTCTGAGGGTTGACCTGCACAATAGCTACTTTTATATGCCTTTCCCCTCCCCCACAAGATTGTGAACTCCATGAGAGCAGAGGCTGTATCTTGCTTCCTTTAGTCCCTTTCTGTCTCAGCCAGGCACCTGACACAGAAGGTGCTGACATGCGGTCATTACATTCATATTGAACGTTGTCACTTTTTCAATTATGTGGAATCACAAGTCTACGGATTTCTTAGAGAGTCTTCAGGGTGGGGTGGGGCCTATATAGGAAATAATTTACCTAAGGAGGGATAAGTGGGTCCTCTTTTACTTTTAAATTCACTGAAAGTTTGCTGTGCCTAAATTTTAAACAATTTTTCTATAACAGAGCTGCTCATTGTAGAAAGTTTAGAAAATATGGAAAAGCATGAAGAAGAAAATTAAACTTACCCATAATCCCAACCACTGCTAATATTTTGATAGTCTTTTGCCATTGACTTTGTGTGTGTATGTGTATGAATATATTATATATATAAACAAAAATGGATCACTTTGTTCAAACTGCCTTATAACCTGCTTTGTTCATTTAACAATATATTGTAAGCATAGGTTGATGTTATTAAATATTCTTCTATATCATTTTAAATGGCTGCCACATATTCTGTGATGTGGGCATAACATGATTTATTTAACTAACCCCTTATTTTGGTTGTTTCCATTCTTCTCTATTATAAACAAGGAAGCAATGAACATCCATATAGCAATCCCTATCAAAATGCCAATGGCATTTTCCACAGAACTAGAACAAAGTAGTTCTAAAAATTTTATAGAAATGCAAAGATCCCAAATAGCCAAAACAATCTTGAGAAAGAACGAAGTTGGAGGCATAATGCGCCCTGATTTTAAACTATACTACAAAGCTACAGTAATCAAAACAGTATGGTACTAGCACAAAAACAGACACAAAAGTCAATGGAGCGCAATAGAGAGTCCAGAAATAAACCTGTACACATATGGTCAATTAATCTATGACAAAGGAGGCAGGAATACACAATGGGGAAAAGACAGCTTCTTCAATAAATGTTGTTGGGAAAACCGGACAGCTACATGTAAAAGAATCAAACTACCCCATATACAAAAATAAACTCAAAATGGATTAAAGAATTGAATCTAAGACCTGAAGCCATAAAGCTCCTAGAAGAAAACATAGGCAGTATGCTCTTTGACATTGGTCTTAGCTATAAATTTTTGGATCTGTCTCCTCAGGCAAGGGCAACAAAAGCAAAGATAAACAAATGGGACCATTAAATAAACTAAAAATCTTTTGCATAGCAAAGAAAACGATTAACAAATGAAAAGGCAACTTATAAAATGGGAGAGGATATTTGCAAATGATATATCTGATAAGAGGTTAATATCCAAAATATACAAATAACTTAGACAACTCAGTATAAAAAAATCTGATTAAAAAATGGGCAGAGGACCTGAATAGACATTTTTTTCAAGAAAGCCATGAGATGGGCAACAGACACATGAAAAAATGCTCAACATTACTAATTATCAGGGAAATGCAAATCAAAACCACAATGAGATATCACCTCACACCTTTCAGAATGGCTATTATAAAAAAAGACAACAAACAACGTGTTGCTGAGGATGTGGAGAAAAGGGAACACTTGTGCACTCTTGATGGGAACACAAATTGGTGTAGTGGCTTATGGAAAAAAGTTTGGAGGTTCCTCTAAAAATTAAAAATAGAATTACCATATGATCCAGCAACTCCACTTCTGGGTATTTACCTGAAGAAATAAAAAATACTAGTTTGAAGATATATGCACCCCTGTGTTCATTGCCGCATTTTTCACAACAACCAAGATATGGAAGCAACCTAAATGTCCATTAATGGACGATGGATAAAGAAGATACTGGGATTCAGTTAAGATGGCGGAAGAGTAAGACGCAGAGATCACCTTCCTCCTCACAGATACATCAGAAATACAGCTACACGTGGAACTTCTCCTATAGAACACCCACCGAACGCTGGCAGAAGACCTCAGACCTCACAAAAGGCAAGAAACCCCCCACGTACCTGGGTAGGCAAAAGAAAAAAAAATAAACAGAGACAAAGAATTGGGACAGGACCTGCACCAGTGGGAGGGAGCTGTGAAGGAGGAAAGGTTCCCACACACTAGAAGCCCCTTCACGGGCGGAGACTGTGGGTGGCGGAGGGGGAAGCTCCGGAGCCTCGGAGGAGAGCGCAGCAGCGGGGTGCGGAGGGCAAAGCGGAGAGATTCCCGCACAGAGATCGGTGCCGACCGGCACTCACCAGCCCGAGAGGCTTGTCGGCTCACCCGCCGGGGCGGGCGGGGGCTGGGAGCTGAGCCTCGGGCTTCAGTCGGATCCCAGGGAAAGGTCTGGAGTTGGCAGAGTGAAAACAGCCTGAAGGGGCTAGGGCGCCACGGCTAGCCGGGAGGGAGTCCAGGAGAAGTCTGGAGCTGCCGAAGAGGCAAGAGACCTTTTCTTCCCTCTTTGCTTCCTGGTGCGCGAGGAGAAGGGATTAAGCGCGCCGCTTAAAGGAGCTCCAGAAACGGGCGCGAGCCGCGGCTGTCGGCGCGGACAGCAGAGACGGGCGTGGGACGCTTGCTGCTGCCGCCACCAAGAGGCCTGTGTGCGAGCACAGGTCACTCTCCACACCGCCCCTCCTGGGAGCCCGTGCAGCCCGCCACTGCCAGGGTCCCGGGATCCAGGGACACCTACCCCGGGAGAAGGCGTGGTGCGCCTCGGGCCGGTGCGGCATCACGCTGGCCTCTGCCATGCAGGCTCACCCCGCCTCCATGCCCCTCCCTCCCCCCCGGCCTGAGTGAGCCAGAGCCCCCGCATCAGCTGCTCCTCTAACCCTGTCCTGTCTGAGCGAAGAGCAGAAGCCCTCGGACGACCTACACGCAGAGGCGGGGCCAAGTCCAAAGCTGAACCCCAGGAGCTGTGCGAACAAAGAGGAGAGGGGGAGGTCTCTCCCAGCAGCCTCAGAAGCAGCAGATTAAA
>NC_041233.1:67854363-67859477 GCF_002837175.3 Physeter macrocephalus
TAGGGAGGGTGGGAGGGAGGGAGATGCAAGAGGGAAGAGATATGGGAACACACGTATATGTATAACTGATTCACTTTGTTGTAAAGGAGAAACTAACAGAAAAAAAAAAAAGATATTGTATGTATGTGTATACACACACACACACACACACACGCATGCACACACACAATGGAATATTACTTAACCATAAAAAAGAATGAAATCTTGCCATTTGTGATAACATGGATGGACCCTGAGGGCATTTGGCTAAGTGAAATAAGTCAGACAGAGAAAGACAAATACTGTATGACTTTCACTTATATGTGGAATCTAAAAAGCAAACCAAAACAAAGCAAGCAAACAAACAAAACAAGACGGAAACAGATGCATAGATAGAGAACAAACTGGCGGTTTCCAGAGGGGATCAGGGTGGAGGGCTGGGCAAAATAGGTGAAAGGGGATTAAGAGGTAGAAATTTTCAGTTATAAAATAAATAAGTCAAAGGGATGTAATACACAGCATAGAGAATATAGCCAATAATATTGCAATAACTTTGTATGGTGACAGGTTACTAGACTTACCGACGTGAATAATTCACAACATATAAATGTTGAATCACTATGTTATACACCTGAAACATAGAATATGCAAACAAACAAAACAAGACGGAAACAGATGCATAGATAGAGAACAAACTGGCAGTTTCCAGAGGGGATCAGGGTGGAGGGCTGGGCAAAATAGGTGAAAGGGGATCAAGAGGTAGAAATTTTCAGTTATAAAATAAGTAAGTCAAAGGGATGTAATACACAGCATAGAGAATATAGCCAATAATATTGCAATAACTTTGTATGGTGACAGGTTACTAGACTTACCGACGTGATTAATTCACAACGTATAAATGTTGAATCACTATGTTATACACCTGAAACAGAATATTCTATGTCAACTATACTTCAATTTTTAAAAAACGTCTTAAAAGAATTTTTTAAAGGATGGCTATTTTGTCTCAGTTACCTGTCCCAGCATCTCTTCCTTGTCTACCTTCCTTTTAAATGAAGATGTTCCCTGGGCTCTTTTATTTCTATTCTGGCCTCTCTTTGGTTGAGGATTAGCACTCAACTGGCTGAGTGCCACCCCTACCCCCATGCCGGTTTCATATGTAATCTGTGTGTAAGAAACATCTATAAATTTCACATTATTACTTGGGGGCCAATAATATCCCAGTTTAGAAACTCATGTAAACTTTTATCCAAAGCCATCCAACGACTTTTAAAACAAACGTTAACTTTCCCCTTGCAAAATCCAAACTTAAAATAAAACTTTTGCTTTCAAAAAACAAAATTTCTGTTTAAACTTACTCTCTTATTCCCTGCCCCCTACTCACCCCCCACAACACACTCCCCAGCAGAAGTCTCTATATGTAGATAATTTCAGATACTTTCATAGGATTTAAATTTAACAGGAAAAAGAAAATGAGTCCAGTTCCTCACACCCAAAGAGTGTTTCCAGAAGGTTTGAGGCTGTATCAGTCTCATCTTCCAAATCGTGGATCATCCTCCAAAATATTTAACTGCAATCAATTTTTGAGTTTTGAAATCTGGTTTGATTTTTCCTTACTTCCTAAAAGAAACAAGAAACAAAAAGGGAGCACACACACACATATTCCAGGAGAGCTGGCGCTTCTTACTGTGAGACATTTATCGTGATCCAAAAGATTTACTCAGAGGCATAATTAATTGGAACTTATTTCAGTGGAAGTTATTTCCCTTCATCTCATTACAGAAACAAAAGAAGATTATAGACCAGGAGATCCATGAGGTTTCAAGAGCGTCTATTGATGAATGAAGTTGGAAGGAGTTGACACACGGTCAGAGACGGTTAACATCCAGAAATTCTTACAAAGAAACTGCAATTCTTTTCCATTAATCCCTCCTTGCTTCTTTGATCTTGAATGGTACCATGGCTGTAAGTTAAGTGCAGAGTTACCGTGGCATTAAAGGCCCCCAAAGACCTTGCCTTGGAGAAGCATTCTTCGAGAATTTGGAAGATTAAAAATAACAACGATAATAAAAGCAAACAAACAAAACAGAAAAAAATGTGAACAAGCAGAGAATCCGGTAGAGAGATTTTTAAGCTATTATACTGTAAATCTGCCACCTGTGCTCATTAGGACAAGCACATCTGCATTAATAGGGAAATGGATGATGTTGGGCCTGGAAAATTTGAGTCACGGTTGCCTTTTTCTGTAAGATGAAGTAATTAAAAGAAAGAGAGAGTTGGGAAAAGATACAACTGGAGAGACACTTCAAGGATTTTTTAGCAAATCACCTACTCATTTGTCTTTTGTCCTCTTTTCATTTTTCCTATGGTTCTCCGAGCTTCTCCGAGGCTCTCAGAACTCCAGTAAGGGAACATGTGGAAGTTTTAAGAGCCCTAACATTTTCGGCAACTTTTTGAGATGCAAAAACCAAGACGGGGCTCAGGGGACCTGTCCTCTCAGTTTGTATCCTCTCGTGACCCAACAGACAGAGCCCCAAATCTTTTAGCGTTCTTTTAACTCTGAAAGTGGCCCGAAGCCATTAAACATTCCTTTAATTCTGGAAGTCGGGGGAGAGGGGTGAATGTGGCTGGAGAGTGAGGATGTTATCACCCAGCACGGCTGGTGGTCAGGCTTCATGCTCAAAATTGTCCAATTAAAGAAATAAAAATGTAGGCTCTGTCGGGAAAAAATGCAAATAAGGTGGCTTGGGGTTAAGATTTTGAGTGGTTTGGTGGTTAAAATTATGCTCTTGTTTATGGGGGAAACGGATTTTTTAAAAAAAATCTATATACAGTGGGTAAATTAGGCAACCATCTATTATGTAATTGAGTGACAACATAATCCTTCATAATGGTGAGGCAGGCCAAGGCCGCTGCAAATTTCGGGGACTTTTTCATGCTTCCTACCTTAGTGCTTAAAACGGCAACAGTTTTGGGGAATTCAGTCTCTCTTTTTTCCTTTCAGAGGGTGATGTCTAACAGTGCTTTCTTGCAAATTGGAATTCTTAGGGGGTGGGGTGAGGCTGCAGGGACCCAGGCAGGACCGGGTGTGTAACCCTGCACGTGCGAGCACCTGCGCACGTCCTAAAGTCTATTTATAGTGGATGCTACGGTGCACCCCAGATTCCTCTTTAGAACGGGGGTGCTTATTAACTCAGCTGCTGGCAGGGATGACTGCTGGCGGCTCACAGCCAGCAACCGTCCTCAGCCAAAGGGAGCTGCTTGTTTGACTGTATGCCTAGTCCCTGTGGCACCTTGAGCTTAATGACTGGTCCACGTCGGGGTATACAACCTCAGCCCCCTGTGTGGATTCGGGACAACAGCAGGGGCCAGCCTGGCTCCAGAGCCCCCGTGGGATCAGCAGAGGCCTCTGTTGTGACTGCGCAGTGGCCCAGCCTCTCCCTCAGCCCAGTCCTGCTTCCCTCCCTATGCTTCCAGGTGTGGATGGAGGAGCATGCCCCAATATGCCTCCCGCACAAGAACACCTCTGGGTCTCAGTCTGTTGTCCAGGGAAACTGCCTACTGACAAGTGTCTTCTCCTCTTCATTTCAGGTGGGTGGTAGATGAGAATTGGTGGATCCGCTGCTGTGTAATCACAAAGGCAGCTTGATTCCATAACTTCAGCAGATGTTTCTGGAAACAAGGCTGGTCTTGTCGGGACCCCTGAGATTGCTGACTGTGGTGGAGCAACCTCAGGGGGTTTGCGATGTTGGAACGCTTCCTCTCATGTGGCCTGTTATCCTGCCTCAAACGCTACCTTTTTTCACTTGTTTCTTTTCACCAGATTATCCTGTCGCAAATCTCTTAAAGATGCAGTGTGGCTCTGTGGAGACAGAGATCATGTCCGAGGCCCAGCTCTGCCACTTACCTGCTGTGTGATCTTGGAATAGACAGAGCACCTGTCTGGGCCTCAGGAGGTGGGGCTTCAGGGATGAGACCTGCCTACCTTACAGAGCAGCTGTGAAGTCGAGGAGATGCTGTGTGCAATATGGGGAAGGGGCAAGGCCTCAGCACACACCTCAGTTAGCATCTCAGCTGGACCTCAGCAGCCAGGCCCTGCCAGAGAAGGGCTCGGAAGAGAACTTAGGAGGGGCCCTGGGCAGAACCTCCGATTTGGGAACCAGGCAGAATCGAGTTCACATCTCACCTCTATTTGCCCGCCCATTTGGGCAAATTATCAATACTTAGCCTCTTCTGATTCAGCTTTCTTATACATATTGATATATTAGTGTAACTATTATAGGGTTGCCTGTGAAGAGGAAATAAAGGAATTTAGACAACGTGTCCAGAGCACAGTTTATGAACTCAATAAATGCTGGCTTTTGTGAGTGGCAGAATGGAGTGCACCTCCAGCTCTGTTACTTACCAGCCCAGTGACTTCGGGTGAAATAGTTAATAACTCTCTGAGCCACAGCTTGTTTATCTGTAAACTGCAGTGATGCTGCCTGTTTTATATGGTGATTTTGGGGGCTAACAAGAATGTCTACAAAGGGCGTGGTACTAACAGGGGCTCAGCTATTATTATTCATGTTGTTATTTTGAGGAAGTTTATCTTTGATTGAGGGTCCCAGATACATAGCAGCAAAACAATGGGCCAATGGAGAAGTTAAGTGGACCATTATGTACAGAGAGCCCCAGACAGAACGGGTCATGGCTTTCTCACTGATGGTGGGAAGCTCCCCAGTGACTTCGCCTGCCAAGTTATTTGTTTCCTAGCAGGGAAATAATACATGGAACTTGGCCACCGTAGGCTGGAGTCTCACTGTTTTCTGGGAATCACCTGATGTCAGGATTTGCAACCTGAGTGCCTGGTCCAGAACAGGGAGCTCTGCCAGGCCACAGACAAAGGTCCCTTTGGTCCCCAAGCTGGCATTAGCCACTGCCTGCTGAGGGGCTTGCAGGCATCATGTGACTATCCCTACTTAGATCCTCAGATAGAGACTTGGG
Organism: Physeter macrocephalus; assembly: GCF_002837175.3. Lineage (NCBI taxonomy): Eukaryota > Metazoa > Chordata > Mammalia > Artiodactyla > Physeteridae > Physeter > Physeter macrocephalus. The sequence continues at coordinate 67,859,329 of NC_041233.1, forward strand.
CCATTTCTGGGCATTGTGTCCCATCCACAACTTTGTGAGGATATAAGAAAAATTATTTTTTTCCTACAAAAATACGTGGACAGGGCTTCCCTGGTGGCGCAGTGGTTGCGCGTCCGCCTGCCGATGCAGGGGAACCGGGTTCGCGCCCC
>NC_041233.1:67859580-67861646 GCF_002837175.3 Physeter macrocephalus
CCGTGAGCCGTGCCCGCTGGGCCAGGGAGCCATGGCTGCCGGGCCAGCGCGTCCGGAGCCTGTGCTCCGCAACGGGAGAGGCCGCAGCAGAGGGAGGCCCGCATACCACAAAAAAAAAAAAAAATACGTGGACAGATCTACTTAATACTAAAGAAATCTGCTTTATCCCAAAGGAGGAAGCAGACACTGTGGTGCCACAGAAAGAGCCCTGGGCTGCGGGTCCACCAGGCAGCCTGCGCCCTCTCTGGTGACTTGGCTCAGGGATTGCTGGTTGCAGAGAAAAAAGCTCTTTCCATTTAGTTCAAATAAAAAACATCGGCCTTACTGTAAGTATTCAGGGTCAGCTCCTGGGAACCCCGCTGTAGGGAGTTCAGCTTGACGTCACGGCAACTTGGAAGGCACCACCTCTCCCGGGCACACAGGGAAGCCTGTTTCCACAGCATCCCAGACACCCCAGCTCAACTCTCCTCCTGTGTATGACTTTCCCTGCCGGGCCTACTTTCCGCTCCTCCTTAAGCTGTCTGCCCATGGCTTTGGCTGACCTCGGCAATGATTCCAGACTCGACACTCTCGATTCCTCACAGCTCACAGACACATCTGAGACCAATGATCACTTGGTCTCAACTTTAAATACCGAGGAGAGAGAATTTGATTGGCTTAATTTGGATCAGGTGTTGGCTCCTGGTCGGATCAACTGTGATTAGGGGCAATGGTCCCATGAGGCCGTGGGCGGTTCCTCCTGGAACTGTGGACAGAGCAGGCTCTCCAGTCAGGGGATGTAACAAAGCAACCATGGACATAGGAGAAAATTGGTTCAACTTTATGGGTTGTAGTTTCTTCAACTGCAAAATAATAATAATTATTATTGTATTAGCCATTAAGTGTCAGATTAAATAATTTTACATATGGAACCCAGTTGACCTCCCCTCTTTCCTGCCAACTCCTATACCTGTTCAGTCATCTGTGGCCACATAACAATAATCCAAATCCCCATCTCATAGGATAAAGGAAGTCCACTCTCCAAGGAAGTTCTCTTCTCTAATGTATTTCTGGGAACCCTGAGGAATGTGTGTATGTTCCACAGGTCTACCCAGGTGGTGGCTTGTCATCTCTACCAGCCCCCTTGCTCTGCATTATTGCCCCCCTTGAGCTCAGCTGGCATCTCTAGCATCGTCTTTTCCAGGCTGTTGACACTCACCCTTGTATACCTGAATCCCTAACATGGATGTGAGCTCCCTCTCTCAGTCCCCAAAGCATAGCTAAGAGAGGATGGAAATGGTATAACTGCCCTCTCCAGCTTTTTTTTTTTTTTTTTGCGGTCCGCGGGCCTCTCGCGGCTGTGGCCCCTCCCATTGCGGAGCACAGGCTCCGGACGCGCAGGCGCAGCGGCCATTGCTCACGGGCCCAGCCGCTCCGCGGCATGTGGGATCTTCCCGGACCGGGACACGAACCCGTGTGCTCTGCATCGGCAGGCGGACGCGCAACCACTGCGCCACCAGGGAAGCCCGCCTCTCCAGCTTTATTGAGTTATAATTGACAACTAAAAATTGTATATATTTAAGTGGTACAACGTGATTTTTATTTTAAAATGGAAATCTTGTAACTTTACTGAATGTTTGGGGACAACAGTTGAGCTCAGCTGGCATCTCTAGCATCGTCTTTTCCAGGCTGTTGACACTCACCCTTGTATATCTGCATCCCTAACATGGATGTGAGCTCCCTCTCTCAGTCCCCAGAGCATAGCTGACGCGCAGGCTCAGCGGCCATGGCTCACGGGCCCAGCCGCTCCGCGGTAGGTGGGATCTTCCCGGACCGGGACACGAACCCGTGTGCTCTGCATCGGCAGGCGGACTCGCAACCACTGCGCCACCAGGGAAGCCCGCCTCTCCAGCTTTATTGAGTTATAATTGACAACTAAAAATTGTATATATTTAAGTGGTACAACGTGATTTTTATTTTAAAATGGAAATCTTGTAACTTTACTGAATGTTTGGGGACAACAGAATTTTTTTTTTTTTTTTTTTTTTTTGCTGTACGCGGGCCTCTCACTGCTGTGGCCTCTCCCT
>NC_041233.1:67861658-67891299 GCF_002837175.3 Physeter macrocephalus
CCTCTCCCTTTGCGGAGCACAGGCTCCGGACGCGCAGGTTCAGCGGCCATGGCTCACGGGCCCAGCCGCTCCGCGGCATGTGGGATCCTCCCGGACCGGGGCACGAACCCGTGTCTCCCGCATCGGCAGGTGGACTCTCAACCACTGCGCCACCAGGGAAGCCCCGGGACAACAGAATTTAACAAAAAGACTAAGCTTGGGCTTGCATAGCTGTCCCCTGGGCCTTCCTGAGGCTAGAGGACCCCAAAGGTATCCTCAGAATATTTCTGCCGCGGAGTTCAGGCCATTCTCAGAGAGAGGAAGGGCTTCATCCCTTCCAGTCCAAAGGCCACCTCATCGCCTTCACCAGGATTCAGCCCAATTGCAGGAAGCCTGAGAGTGGGAACCTCCTTTCCCTCCGGGGGAAACTCCCATTTCCACCTGTCAGGTTGCCCTCTGACATACCCACAATCACCACAGACCTTTCTGGTTTCATCAGGTCTGCTTCCTCCGCTTGAACAGTCCTGCCGTGGCAACTCAACAGCCTCAGCCCAGTATTGGGGGCCAAGCCTGCACCTCCCTCCTCATCGGGGTAGGTCCTGGCACTGGATAGCTTGTGAGCTCATTTTTGGTCAAAACAACCAACTCATCTCCCAAGAGCATACAGTGATTTTTTTCAGGCATTGGACACTGAAGTTCCAAGTTTTACGTAAAAAAATTTCTGATCTTAGGACTCATCTGGAGAGTCTCCAATTGACATTTGTAAACGGTATACATTAGGATGGGAACTGGCCTTACCAGTAGGACCAAAATGACTGAGTGCTGTGGCCCCTCCTTAAACAAAAGGAATGTGTGTTCCAAAGACAAATTTACTTTTTTCCCCCCTCATAAACTACAGAGACTGTCTGAGATTCCTCAAATGGCCACTTCCCAGCCTCAAATATTTAAAGCCCTAGTCTCTTCCAGGTGCCTTGTTCTAGTAAATTATCTCCTTTGATCCTCCTAACAAATTTAGGAGGGAAGGTATGGTTTCCTTTGTTTCACAAATGAGGACACTGAGGCTCAGCAGTGTGGGATAATTAGCCTACGGGTGGTAAACAGTAGGGTGGGATTCAAATCCAGCACGGACCTTTGTCCTACAGCACCCTGTCCCGTGACCCTTTCTGCTTCTGGTGGTCTGCAATTCCAGGGGCCTTATGATACTGGGAGGCTCTGACCCTGGCCTGGGGGAAGGTAACTGTGACTCCCAAGACTTGACCCCAAAGGACAGTGCAAGCTGCCTAATCTGCAGGGCCCAGTGCAAAATGGAAACGTGAGCCCTTATTCAAAAGTGATGAAGAATGCAACACCATGAGAGCAGAGCGTTAAGCCAGGCACAGGTCCTTGTGAATGCTGGGCCCTGCGCGGGTGGCAGGCCTGTGACCTGGCAGCCAGGACGAGTCACCTAGCTCTTGGGAGAAGCATGGGCCGCGGGGCGACCTGGTGCTGGAGGACACTGGGCTGTTTTCCAGCAAAAGCCTGCTCTGCCCTCTCCCCTGTAACGTGGCACGATCGTCAAAGGAAGCAAGAGACCCATGGGTTGTGTATACCAGATAATTTTTATAGTTTAACTGCTTTGATTCCTCCGCTATTGTTGTTGTTTTGAATAATCTGTGTGGCTTTTGAAGAAATTGCTTGAACTGATTTGAGCCTTATTAAGATGTGAAGAAGTTGCAGGCAAAGGGGGCCTGGTGATGAAAGAGGAGCGTTCCTTTGGCGCTGCAGGTGTCGGGAGTGGAGGAAGCCGGTGCTGGGTGCTCAGCAGAGGTGGGGGGACAGAGGCAGCTGGAGAGCTGTGAGCGACAGTGCTCAGCTCTAGACAGCAGAATGACAATCGGAAACATAAAAGCCCAGGCGGAAGGTGAGAAAGAAGCGAGCAAAACAAACCCTCAACTCAACTACAGCCGAAAGAGGGGAAGTTAAGAGAGGAAATGGCTCATCAGTATTGCAAATGAGTAGCAGCCTCTGCTGGAAGACGGGACCCCCCCCAGTTGTTTTCCCCAAGGGCAGAGGCTTTGGGCACTTGGCTGGGTTTCCCCAGGAGGTGGGGTTTGCTAGAGAGAGTCTAATTCTGGCCAAAGCCTCCCGAATTCTCAGGTAACTGGTTTGATCTCAAGCTTTGAAAGCCTGCTTCCAGCTTTGTGACTCTTACCAGGGTCAATGAGCATCCTGTGTGTAGTCTGGGGGCCAGCCTTGGAGTACAACGGCTAACAGTCAGGTGTGGTCCCTGCCCTCCTAGAATTCTCCGTCTGGAGGGGGAGTCAGGAAAATGAGCAGGCAGGTGGACAGGCAGGGGAGGTGTTGGGGGGAGCACAGAGGAGGAGTGCCTCACCAGAAAAGGTCTCTCCCCAAGAAAGCCACGTTCATACAGAAATCTGAAGGATGAGCAGCATTTATCCAAGTGTTGGGGGTGATTGAGGTGAGGAGGGGCTCCAGGTTAAAGGGAAAGCATGTGCAAAGGCCAGGAAGTAAGAAAGAGGGTGTTGCATCTGAGTGATGGACATTGACTGCTAGGAGAGACCTTCCCATCCACACATGTTAGTTGAGTGGCTACTACCTGCTCAGTGCTAGAGAGCCATCCTATACACTGGATTATGCTGCTCTCCATCTGTTGCTTTTCCCATTGCAGACCCTTTCCTGCTTCTCTGTTTTCCTGATTCTTTCCATCTCATATGTTGATTGGCTCTCTCCCTTGGATTTATTCCATGTATTAGCAGAATACAAGTTCAGCTGCTGTTTCAAGATCAAAATAACATTGGCTTAAGCAAGAAAGATGGAAGTTAATCTCACTTTCATGAGATTGCCCAAGAATAAGCAGTTGGTTGTGGAGGTAGCTCTGCAGAGGTGAGGACCCAGAATCTCTGGCTCTTTTTCTTCCACCATCCCTGAGGTATTATTCTTGAGGGCATGCTCCAAAGTGGCTCTCTACCGTGTCAACTTTCCATGAGGCAAGATAGAGACAGAGGAGCACACTCTCCTTTCTTTAAAGGTCATGGCATGGAAATCGTACACATCATTTCTGCTCACATCCCATTGGCCAGAGCTTGGTCATGTGACCACACCTAGATGCAGGGAAGCCTGAGAAATGTAGTCTAGCTGGTGCCCATGCCCAGTGAAATCTCAGAAGTAAAGGGATATTCAGATAACCAGCAGCCTCTATCCTATTCTACTTCTGGTTTGTGATCTTGGAGATCTGTCTTCACAGACTAATACCCCAGTAATGGCTCTCCTATTTGATTCAGCCTGGGCTCCCCATCTCTCATGTAAACACTAGAAAGGCAGAGGACATCAATGCTGGAAAGCTAAATATCATCCCGTGCTCAGCTAAAACTTACAAAAGACAAATCAAGGGGTAAAACATTTATGGGAGGTGTTAGGTCAATAAAAATTCCTCTTCTAAGGCCAGGACAAAGGAGGTCTACTCACTTTATTTAAAGAAGCTTTGTTGGTTAGATTAAATGCTGGGTTAGTCCTCTTTTGGGCCTTAAAAGCTCTCCATCCAGAAGAGATGATGAAGCCACAGACTTGCCCATAAGCCCTTAATCAAGGCTCAGCCTGAATTCCTCAGGCTTTGTTTCTTCGACGGGCAAGGAAGGAAAAAAGTGATGGATTGACAAGGAAAACTGGCAGGTGGTGAATGTGTTCCCTGCAAAGAGCCTTCCGGAGCATGAGAGTGCTTATGAGTGAATGGGTTCAACCTGACAGAAGATCCAGATAATCCAATAAAACACTTCTTGTTTTTGTGGCTAATGCAACTGTCATACACCATTTTCCAGGAGCTCGAACCATCTAAAAGTCACTCTGAGCCTTAAAGTTCACTTTCTGGTTTGTACAGGATTAGATTTTCATCTCAGCCCTATCTCCAAGCTGTCTACTTATATTTTAGGCAATAACAGACTAAGTAAGAAGAAATTAAGATGGGAGTAAGATCATTCTGTACACTCCAGATCTCAGTGCTTGTAATTTTGGGTTTAGCTGCTGTTTGGGTTTATGAATGTTTCACAATTCCCTGTCCTCTTACTCATACTGGATAACACAAAGGTTATTTGTGTACAGCGGGTGCATGTTTCGAAAACAGCAAGACAGGATCAAACAACGATATTATTCCCACCTCCCTACCCTCCCACTCCACCCCAACTGGTTAATTCCCCAGAGGAAAATAACTAGACCAAGCTTCTTTAACACAAGGTATTTCTTTTTTTTCTTTTTCTTTTTTTTTTTTTTTTTTGCGGTACGCGGGCCTCTCACTGTTGTGGCCTCTCCCGTTGCGGAGCACAGGCTCCGGACGCGCAGGCTCAGCGGCCATGGCTCAGGGGCCCAGCCGCTCCGCGGCATGTGGGATCCTCCCGGACCGGGGCACGAACCCGCGTCCCCCGCATCGGCAGGCGGACCCCCAACCACTGCGCCACCAGGGAAGCCCGGTTAAGAGGCTTTTGAGGAACAAGTCTCCATTCCAGTTTGTGTGGCCTTCCCAGCATCCAGGCTGGTACCTGGCACATGGTAAGTATTAAATCAGTGTTGTTGAATTGCTGACTTCATTCAGATAACCAGCGTTGACTGTGGCTCTTTTTAGTTAATCCACTGTGCCATTGTTGGCAGCATAAGTTCTCAGAATGCCATATTTCTATCACATTTGCATGCTTTCCATCTGTGACTCCATCTTCTCCTCCTTCCACGTTCATTCTACGAGTCCACTGCAGTCTTTAAAAAAGGAAGGAGTGCTTAACAGAGGCTGGAAGACTCTATGCATCATAAAAATTAATGATATGGGAAAATTGTTTCATAGTTTCTTATCAACTAAACGTACACTTACCTTAAGATCCAGCAGTCACTCTCTTGGAAATGTATCCCAGAGAAATAAAGACTTATGTTCAGACAAAAACCTGTACATGAGCATTCATAGCAGCTTTATTTGTAATAGCCTAAAACTAAAAACAGTCCAAACGTCCTCCAATGGGTGAATGGTTAAACCTTCTCATATATCCACACAGTAGAACACTCCTCAGCAATAAAAAGAACAAACTTTGCAGAAATGCAATGTATTGGCTAGCTAGTTGCTGTAACAAAGTATCATACAACTGAGCGGCTTAAACAACAGAAATTTATTGTCTTAGTTCTGGAAGCTAGAAGTCCAAGATCAAGGTGTCAGAAGGGCCATGCTCCCTCTGTAGGTGCTAGGGAAGGAACACTTCCCAGCCTCTCTTCTAGCTTTTGGCAGTTCCATGGCTTGTGACAGCATAACTCCAGTCTTGACATGGTGTTGTCCCTGTGTGCCTGTCTGTGTCCATATTTCTCCTTTTTATAAGGATACCAGTCATATTGGATCCGGGGCCCCCACTGCTCTAGTATGACTTCATCTTAACTAATTACATCTGCAATGACACTGTTTCCAAATAAGGTCACATTCTGTGGCAGTAGAAGTTAGGACTTCAACATATAAATTTGAGTGGGACACAGTTTAACCCATAACATGTAACAACATGGGTAAGGGCATTATGCTTAGTGAAAAAAGCCAGTCTCCAGAGATTTCATACTGTATAATTCCATTCATGTGACATGCACAGAATGACAAAACTACAGAGATGGAGAACAGATGGGTGGTTGCCAGGGGAAAGGGACAAGAGTGGGTGGGGGTGAGTCTATAAAGGACAGCATGAGGGAGTTTCTTTGTGGTGATGAAATAGTCTGGATCCTATCTGGTGGTGGTTATATGAATCTATATGAGGGATCAAATTGCACTGGACTACACCTCCTTCCCCCAACACACAGGCGTGCATATAAAAACTGGTAAAAACTGAACAAGGTCGGTAGTCTAGTTAACAGTATTGTATCAATGTCAATTTTCTGGTTTCAATATTGTACTAGTTACACAAGATGTCACCATTGGGGGAAGCCAGGTGAAGGGGTTCATGGGACTACTCTATGTACTATACTTACAACTTCCTGTGAGTCTGTCATCTTTGCAAAATAAAAAGTTACAAAAATTTAACAATATTGCTATGTCGGTAGATGGGAGGCAGGAAATGAGAGACTGGAGGCATAGATTGGGTTAAAAAGTTTCTCTTGGGCTTCCCTGGTGATGCAGTGGTTAGGAATCCGCCTGCCAATGCAGGGCACACAGGTTTGAGCCCTGGTCCAGGAGGATCCCACATGCCGCAGAGCAACTAAGTCCGTGCGCCACAGCTACTGAGCCTGTGCTCTAGAGCCCGCGAGCCACAACTCCTGAGCCCGCGTGCCACAACTACTGAAGCCCGCGCCTAGAGCCCGTGCTCCTCAACGAGAGAAGCCACCGCAATGAGAAGCCTGCGCACCACAACGAAGAGTAGCCCCCGCTCGCCGCAACTAGAGAAAGCCCACACCCAGCAGCGAAGACCCAACGCAGCCAGAAATAAATAAATTAAATTAATTAATTTTAAAAAAAGTTTCTCTTCCTATGCTCATAATCCTAAAAAGGTTCTTTGCCTCCTAAATTCCATGACATTTGCAGTCATACCACCTTCCCTCTCTAGAACAAAATGAGGAGCTATGTTTAGGTGAGATGGCAGCAGAGGGCAGAGGCCAGAGCACAAATATTTATTTATCTCCCTGTAGACTTCTACCCAGGACTTGAATTTCCAGATTTTCAGAAAGATCCTCTGACGGGACCTCAGCTTCTCAGATCAGCAATTGCCCGACGCCCACCTCTTTCCTTGAAATCCTTGTACCTGGGGAACACCTCACCTGCCCTGAAGGCCTGGGGGCCCAGCGTCATCAGTCAGGCTGGGGGCGTCTTGTCCAGCCCACCCCCTGCCCACTCCCAGCTTCACCCATGCACAGAGCAGGGTCACACTCCCAAGGCAGACTTGCTCCTGGTCTCACCTGGATCAAACCAGCTCCCAGAAAGCTGGCTTTGCAGGTTCCAAGCCTTGGTTCGGATGACCCAGGTTCCAGACTGGCTCTGCTGCATGCCCTTAGGCAAGTTGCTTCCCTCTCTTAGCCTCAGTTTCTTCAGCTGTCCAGTGAGAGTAAAGCCCTCCATCTAATCTTGAAGTCTAGAATATCCTAAAGCTTAAACATTATAAATGATGGGAAGGTTTCTTGCAAATGCAAGGTTCTGTTATAATGATCTCATAATAATTTAATAGTTGTTAATTATTTAAGCATCTTCCACATACTAAGTAAAAATATTACCTCTTAATTCTCATAAGTGTCATGGACCTCAGGGATTATACCAAGCACATTCCATGCCTGCCCAGGAAATTGCCTCCCTGACCCTGTTCACCCTGGCTGTACCTCTAAAAGCTAAAGGAATCTTTGTCTCTGAGTCTTGATCCAGAAGACTTGGAGCTTTGTTTGCTTTCAAGAGCCCACATCAACCTTATACCAAAGATCCCTGGGGCAGTGGTGTGACTGAGCCAGCTTGATAGGCTCACGAGGGCTGAATGTGCTAGACCTCTTCCTGGGTCTGGGTCACTGACATCACGCTGTGGCTTGAAATCAGCCATGGTGAGAGCATTTACACTGTGCAAGTTGGCACACACTACAAATCAGGACTCCGTGTTTGTTTCTCCAGAAAGCCAGTCTTCCTGTCTAGTCAGATTTATTGCAAGTGAGATTTCAGGTGGTATATTAAGATATCTACCAATTCCCAAGGTGGATGGGAGGATTTGGCCACCAACATAAAATAGTAATTATGAACATAATTGAGGAATCTGCTCTAGAGCTTACTAGCTATGTTCCCATGGGCAATTGACTTATTGTCTCTAGGTCTTTGTGGGTTTTTTGTTGTTGTTTTGGGGGGTTTTTTTGATTTGATTTGATTTTTTTGTTGAAGTTGATTTACAATGTTGTGCCAATCTCTGCTGTACAGCAAGGTGACTCAGAACCTATGTACAGACAGTCTTTTTCACGGTAGGACCTTGTTGTTTATCCATCCTATATATAATAGTTTGCATCTGCTAATCGCACACTCCCAGTCCTTCCCTTCCCCACCCCCCTTACCCTTGGCAACCACAAGTCTGTTCTCTATGTCTGTGAGTCTGTTTCTGTTTTGTACACAGGTTCATTTGTCTCTAGGTCTTTGTATCTTCCTCTATAAAAATGAGGGTATTGACAGAGTCTACCTCCCACTTGTAAAGTACTTCTCATGTTAGCTTTTCTTTTCTTTTAAGATTTTTTTTTGATGTGGGCCATTTTTAAAGTCTTTATTGAATTTGTTACAATATTGCTTTTGTTGTATGTTTTGTCTTTTTTTTGGCTAGGAGGCATGTGGGATCTTTGGACCTTGTTGTTTATCCATCCTATATATAATAGTTTGCATCTGCTAATCGCACACTCCCAGTCCTTCCCTTCCCCACCCCCCTTACCCTTGGCAACCACAAGTCTGTTCTCTATGTCTGTGAGTCTGTTTCTGTTTTGTACACAGGTTCATTTGTCTCTAGGTCTTTGTATCTTCCTCTATAAAAATGAGGGTATTGACAGAGTCTACCTCCCACTTGTAAAGTACTTCTCATGTTAGCTTTTCTTTTCTTTTAAGATTTTTTTTTGATGTGGGCCATTTTTAAAGTCTTTATTGAATTTGTTACAATATTGCTTTTGTTGTATGTTTTGTTTTTTTTTTGGCTAGGAGGCATGTGGGATCTTTGCTCCCCGACCAGGGATTGAACCTGCACCCCCTGCATTGGAAGGTGAAGTCTTAACCACTAGACCACCCCGTAAGTCCCCAGCTGTTCTTATTGTACTTTTGGTTGCTACTATTTTTATTATGAGCTTCCTGGTCTCTGTAAGAAGGTAGCTTTAAAGCACTTGACCGTCCCACTCTTCTGAGAGATAATACAGTATAATATTGAGAGGACAGACTCTGGAAGCTCCCACCTGGGTTCAAACAGACTCTGGGGCTCCCCTGGTGGCACAGTGGTTGAGAGTCCGCCTGCCGATGCGTGGCGCAGTGGTTGAGAGTCTGCCTGCCGATGCAGGGGACGCAGGTTCGTGCCCCAGTCCGGGAAGATCCCACATACTGTGGAGCGGCTGGGCCCGTGAGCCATGGCCGCTGAGCCTGCACGTCCGGAGTCTGCGCTCCGCAACGGGAGAGGCCACGACAGTGAGAGGCCCACATACCAGAAAAAAACAAAAACAAAAACAAAAAAATACAGACTCTGGAAGCTTCCACCTGGGTTCAAATTCTCACTCTACTACATATTAGCTATATAACCTTAGGCAAGTTACTTAACCTCTCTGTGGCCCAATTTCCCCATCTGTAGGGTGGAGATTGTAATAATACCTACCTCTTCGAGTCATCCCAAGAATAAATGAGTCAGTGTGTGTAAAACACATAAAGCAGTGCCTGATTCATAGTAAGTACTATTAGGAGTGTGTTAGAATTATTCTGAAAGTGATTGTACTTGGGGGTGATTTGCATCCCCCAAGAATTCATAACCTTCCCAGTAGCTCAGAATGTGATCTTATTTGGGAATAAGGTTGTTGTAGATATAATTAGGTGAGGTGACATACTGAAGCGGTGAGGGTCCCTCATCCACTGTGAGTGGTGAGAAGAGGCGAGGCACAGAGCCAGACACACACAGAGGGAAGGGATGTGAAGATACACGGGGAGAGCACCATTTGATGACAGAGGCAGAGATTGGACTGATGCAGCTACAGGCCAAGGAATGCCAGCATTGCTGGCAATGACCAGGAGCTGGGAAGAGGCAAGGAAGGATTATCTCCTAGAGCCTTCAAAGAGCAAATGACCTTGTCAACACCTTGATTTTTGATTTTTGGCCTCCAGAGCTAAGATAATACATTTTGTTGTTTTAAGTCCATCAGTTTGGGATAATTTGTTATAGCAGCCGCAGGAATCTAACACAGGGATCCTTCTGGAGAGGTTGGAGAGGTTGCATACAGATTTCCCCCACTCTCCAAAAGTAGAGAGTTCCTATGAAACTCAAAGTAAGCCAAAATGGCATAAAGTGAAGAAGAAATTACCTTTTTTTTTGGTAAAAGTAAAAACAGGTACTCAAGTAGGTCTTTTGTAAAAGCAAAGTGGCGTAAATCGAACTTTCTAAGAGTGAGGGATACCTTATCACTGCCTTGCTTTTGAACCCACTGTTTGTGTGTATTTTACGATCCTTTCTGTTTTTGCTCTGTTGGCTCTTTCCCCAGGGTCTGGGCTCCAATAGAAGCTGAACCCTTTGCAGCTACATAATGGGGCTTGGGGGCAACTTGGCCCTTGCCACAAACTGTAATCAGCTAGTTGCTTGACCTACTCATTTTGCTCTTGTATTAATTACCTTAAAGCCTTGTCTTGTTATGTGTGTGTTGTATTGTTAGCTGCATATATTTTTTATTATGATTAGAAGAATTCTGGTATCTAACATTTTAGAGATTCTTACAGACTTTCTTTTTAAAAAATAATTTATTCAGGTGAAATTCATATAACACACCACTGACCATTTTAAAGCCAATAATTCCACAGTATTTAGTACATTCACAGTGTTGTGCAACCACTACTTTTTTTTTAGTTCCAAAACATCTTCATCACTCCAGAGTAAAATCCCTTACCCATTAAGTAATTTTTCCACATCCCTCCTTCCCATGCCCCCCAGCCCCTGGCAACTACCAATTTGCTTTCTGTCTCTATGGGTTTATCTAGTCTGAATGTTTCATACAGATGAAATCATACAATATGCGTATGTATCTGACTTCTTTAGCATTTAGCATAATGTTGTCAAGGTTCAACCACTATTGTAGAACGTATCAATATGTCATTCTTTTTTATGGCTGAATAATATTCCTTTATGTGTGTATACTATGATCTGTTTGTCTCTTCATCCATTGATGAACATTTGGACTTTTCTGCCTTTTGGATATTGCAGAGAATAGCCAGTGGGCTTTCTTGTATAGCATTTTGCTTGATTTATTTTCCACCAAGGATGTTACCAATGGGGAAAACTAAGTCTTGGAGAATCAAAGAAACTGCCCTTTGCATCAATTAGGGAGAAAGGAGGAAACAGATGGTCCATGTTGGGGGGGTGGGGGTGGGCAGGGAATGAGGGAGAGTTGATGAAGGGGCCATTGATGGAAGATGCCAGCAGGGGCAAGGAGACCAACAGGGATGGGGCAGCGCCCAGAGCTGGCAACAGCAGGAAGCCGTGACTGCCCCTAGGCCTGCAGGGTCAGAGGGAGAAGCTATAGCTGGCATCAGGAGAGGGTTGTGTGATAGGGCTGCCTGGCTGGGACCAAGCCCTGCAGAAAAGCAACCCATCAGCTAACAATCCACAGCCTGGAGGTGAGGGAGCTGGGGGCAAAAATACCAGCTCTGCCCTCTCCTCACACCCAGCGAGCTCCTACATCCATTGGCCAAAGCCAAATGGAAGCCGAGGGCAAGGGAGCCAACCTCCGGCATAGAACAGGGTGGGGAAGGACAGAGAGGGTCTGGGGGGCAAACAGAACCTATAAAGAATAGCTTTTGTCACACGGCCTGAGTTGGGACTTGAACCAGGGTCTTGGTACCCGGATCCTACACTCTTTCCAGTCCCAAAGCCAAGTGCCAACTGGCGCACCTCAATGCGTTACTCGCGTTCCTGCATTTCCCCTCCTCTGCCCTTCACTTGCCCCATCCCTCGGGGGTCCCGGGGAGATGAGGGTCTGCAAAGGTGCCTGGTCTGGTCTCTGGCCCCTCTTCTCATCTTCCCCCTGTCTCTGCCCACAGAGGGCTGCTCTCAGCATCCAACCTCTGGCTGTGCTCCCTGGCTCTGCACACCAAGTGGGGCAGACAGGGGGCCCCTGGGGCCGGGGGCTTTTCTTCTTTCTCCCTTGTTCGCGGTCATTCCGAAGCCGTAAGAGAGCGGTGGAGAGAAAGAGCTGAGAAAATCAGAGGCCGAGAGTCTGTTGTGAAAGGAGTCCACGGAGACAATGCAGCGAGTGCTTAGTGAGGCCTGAATGCAGGGCTTAGGGCGCAGAGCCCTCCCGAGGCCTTTGTGTGCCTTTCTATTGACTGCTCCTAAGCCCTCAATGCGCCCCCATTGTGCTCAGAAGAAACCCAAACCCACCCAGGCCCACAGGGCTCCGGCCACGTCTTGCACCACTCGCCTCCCTCTCCTCCCCACTCACCTTCCTGCAGTCCCCGCACACCAGGCCGGTCCCACTTCCAGACCTTTCCACCTGCTGGATCTGTGGCCGGGGATGCATCTTCCTCTCCCCGGGTGTGGTTCCTGCTCCTGCTTCAGATCTCACATGAAATGTCACCTCCTTTCCTGGCCTAAACGAGATCCCCTTCTTCCCCAACCACCAATTTTCTCTCTTGGACCTCTGCACTGATCTATCTGTCTCTCCCACGGGGCTAGAAGTGGAGCTGGCCGGTCTTGTTCACTGCTCTGTCCACAGAACCCAGCACAGACCAGGCACGGGAGGTGTGTTCATTGGATCACAAAGTGGATGACATTTTTTTTTAACGCCTCCACCATTTAGATCTGACCTCTATTTGGATTTCTGCTTTCACGTATGAACAACATAAAAAAAGCATCTCTGAACATTTGACTTGGGGGCTGCACACTGTGTCTTTTGCCAGCAGAGGTGCTGGCCTTTCCTCTGTGGTTTCCGCTATACAGACCCTCATTGACTTAAAATAGGGGTCTGACCTGATGAACCCATCATAGGCTAAAAATATTAGGTCATAAATGTGTTTAATACAGTACACCTAACCTACGGAACATCAGCGCTTAGCCTCACCTACCTTCAACGTGCTCAGAACACTTACATGAGCCTACAGTTGGGCAAAATCATCTAGCACAGAGCCTATTTTATAATAAAATGTTGAATAGCTCATGTAATTTACAATACTGTCCTGAAAGTGAAAACCAGAATGGTTGTCTGGGTGCAGACTGGTTGTAGGTGTATCGGTTGTTTACCCTTGTGATTGCGTGGCTGAGTGGGAGCTACAGCTTCTGCCCAGCATCGTGAGAAGAGGATTGGACTACGTATCACTAGCCCAAGAAAAGGTCAAAATTCAAAATTCAAAGTATGGTTTCTACTGAATGCATATCACTTTCACATGATCGAAAAGTCAAAAAATCATTAAATCGAACCATTACAAGTCGGGGACTCTCTGTAGCTGTTAGGATTCAGGAATATCCATTGCTCATGTACTGTAATAGCAAGACTGTACTCATCACGGCTCTCTGTGGGTCTGAATTCTGTTACTAAATAGTCATGGGACCTTTTGATTATTTAGATCAAATGATGTGATGTTGACCTTCATCTACTGTACCAATAAAGAGTATCTTGCGGGCACCCACTGGTAACCGGTAGTTATTGAACACCAATGGGTAATTTGCTACTGATTCTAATGTCTCAACTCAGTTCATCTCATTGTTAGGATCTGAAGTCTCTTCTAATTCAACTTTTATCACGTGAACAGTGACCTGAGGGTTTTGTAATGGAGAGGATGGCTTGTGGGATATGTCACTGCAGGGCCATGACAGGGGGGTGCTCTGGACGAGTGGCAGCCTGGGGAAGGGTAGATAAGAGCTTTGTCGCAGTTGTATCCCTTCCAAGCTGAGAGGTGTAGGCAATCTCTTCACCTCTTGGTCTTTAGTTGCCTTGGTTTTCTTATCTATAAATGAAGATGTCTAAATGTCCCTTCCAAGGCCAAGGTTTCATCAACCTATCACCACACTACTTTTGTGTGATAGCTCTGCCTTCTTCATCTAATCAAGAAACGTCCAAATAGAGAGCCATTGTCAACATATCCGAGGCAAAAACAGACCAGGTGGAGAGACTAAAGCCCATGAAGCAATCCCTGTCCACCAATGAATATACCTTCCTTTTCTTCTCTTCTTTCTCTCTCTCTCTCTCTCTCTCTCCATCTCTCCCTCTTGCTCTCTCGCTCTCCCCTCCCTCCACCCCTTTGCTTTCTTCTTCTTCTCAAGACTCAACACTTCCATTAGGACTTGTATGATCTGTTACTTATCCCCCAGGCATTTCAGACTCAACTTGTGTGCTTTGGGAAAAACCTAAAAAGGCCAGGTTATGGTCCATTTTGCAGTTTAGCTGTGCATAAAGGAGAAATACTCCTGTCCTCAATGAAATGCAGCTATTGTAATCTTGGGTAAAAGAAACAATTGCTGTTGTTCATATGGGCGCAGTTGTTTATATGCAATTCGTTCAGTGCGGCGTTTAGCATGCAAGACTCCTTTAAACCTCCGAGCTCGGGATCCATTTAGTTTTACAAGCTAAGCCAAAGTCCTTTTTCCATAAGTGCCTTTTCTTATTCTTGGATTAAAAACAATAAACCATGAAATATCTCTATTGAAAAATGATATGACCAAGCCCTCCCTGAGAATTCAGGGGTTAAAGTGTGGTTTGAGGCGTAAAGGCCCATTAAGGTAGTATTGGACTATGGTGAAATTCTTCTGAATGTGAACTTTACTGCATTTTGACTTAGAAATGTAATCCAGCTCCAGGTCCTCAGCATACAGACGCCAAATACTGCTTTTAGAATACATTAGTGCTGATGAAGGCAGCAGCTTGGCATGGCGGCTTTAAAATATGATTCTTTCCGTCTCTACTTTCAATAACCTGGAAAGAAAACCATTTCCCCACTTGGCACTGGGAGAAAATGGTAACTTAATTATCAGCTAGGGAGTGTTATGAAATTAATATATGACACAGGTAAATTACACATGAATTTTCTTAGGACGCCACCATCTTGGTTTTGAAATATACATCATAAGATTTTGTTTTGAGTTAGCGGAAACTCTATGTCATCAAATCGAGTATTCACATTTCACACATGTGGAAACCAGGGCCCCACGAGGGAATTGACTTGTCCAAGGTCTCCCACTGGTAACGTCCTGCTCAAACTGGTGAAACTGGAGTTCGATGAATGTGATGTTTAGTACTTTTCAGAAGGAGAGTTTTAGCCCAGGAGATGTTTTTTTTTTTTTTCAGCAGTGAAGGACTGTGTTATAGTGAGATGGGAGAGATTGTACACTCTGGAGTTACACTGTCTTAGTTTCGAGGTTCAGCCCTGTCCCTTACAGCCCTAGGTAATTAGAAAGACCCCTAATCTTTCTAAACTTTAATTTCCTCACCTGTAAAATGGAAATGATGGGAATGACAACAGAAGCTGCCTTCTGGGTAGTGGTGAGGATTTAGTGAAACAGAGTAGTCAAGCTTAGCTTCATACATGGCAGGGCATGTGATGAAGTCGTGGACTCTTTGATAGCATGCTTCTCAGCCATATCTTAACTAATTCAGATTTCATAAATAGAGTCAACAGTCTCAGAGAGAAATTAATGCTCTACCCTGTCATGTGCTGCTGTTAGTCTCTGTGTTGAATTTTTAGAGGTTAAAATAAGAAATGCGACTTTACCCTGTATAGGGAGTTCATAGTGAAACCCTCCAAATAGCAGCTCTCAACTGATGCAAGACTGATGTTCATAATGGCCAGATGGGCATGTCATAGAAATTAAAGAATTTTTGAATATAAATGCCTGGCACACAGAAAGCAACTAACAAACGTCTGTTGAATTAAATTACATGGAACAAGGAGGCAGGGAGGTCTTGCCACCAGATTTAACAGAACCCAGGAAACAGACGCTCTATTTAAACCTTCTGATCCCATGCAGCAGGGATGGCAAATACCACTTTCATAGTCCATGCCCAGAGCAGACATCACTAATCCATCCTAGCACTCTTATTCCCCAACCTGATATTTGTTTCTATGTGTGACTCTGCCAGAAGGTGATGAGCCCTTGGAGAGTGTTGACTGACTTCAGTTTCTTCTTTATCTTCCACAAATCTCATAGAATAGATGCTTAATGCTTGCAGAATGGATGAGCTCAGAGGGGTTTAAGAGGTTGCCCAAGGCCCCACAGGAAGTTTGGCACTCACTGAGTCTGACACCAATTGAGAAATAGACACAGGAGTAGGCAGATGGAGGTGAAAACGCCATCTTTCTTCCCTTCATAGGGAAGTTGGAGGATGTGACTTGGGTCCCATGGAAGCCGGCAACAGTGAGCTGTCAAGTAGTGAAACCCAGATGGAGACAGACTTACCCTCTCAGACACAGGCAAGCCTGAGGTCCAAAGCACACCTCCACTTAGTGGTCCCCCAGGAGCAGAGCTTAGCAGTTAAACTCAGGGAGTGGAAGGACTGAGCTGAAGGCGAACGCTTTACAAGCAGGCAGATCCCAGATGCCAGATAAAAGCAGGGGAAGGGGCGGAGCCGCGCTTGCTCTGTCCTTCTCCCCCACGTCCCACGGCCACCAGTTAAGTAGCTCTTCCTCGAGTGGAGCAGGCAAGGTGGGGAAGGAGGCTGGAAATGGTACCTGATGAGGAGGGGTTTCCCTCCAAACACGAGGAGGATATCAGTGTTCCCCTAATAGGCCCTGGACAATAAATCGAATACTCACCTGAAGGATTTTAGCACGGTACTGGGGCCACGGTAGGTGGCTCCAAATGTTAGCTCCCTGCCCACGCGTTACTGCTCCGGAATTCTTATAAAAGGATCCAAAATGCATGCTACTTACTTGGAAGTAAATTAAGAGCTTCCAGTATTGCTGGGTCCAGTCAGCGTCTCATCTTTATTTTTTCTCCCACTTCATTATCTATAAGCAAAGGTAAAAGCGGCTTTTTGCGGAGCCGGACGCCCGGCGAGCATGAAGACACAGCAGCTTGCCAAGCAGATATTGACTTGAGCTGCACGGGTGCAGCCCCATCAATGTGCACCGTCCCGGCCGCTCTTCACCTCGCGGGGCTGGCTCGGCTCTGAGCCGCCGGCTGCAGGGGGCACTGGGTCGGATTGTTCTCCACTCTACAGCGGTGTCACAGCCGTCGTCTACAGCGTGGGAAGCTGTACTTACAGAGCAAAGAGAAGCCACGCGGGGTCAAGGAGGGACACAGCTTCTTCTCCAGCTGGGCCTTGGCGAAGATCCTCTTCTGGGCTTCCTTTCTTTGGCGGATCATGTTCTTCATGATCCGTGCACCTGCATGCGCCCCACCTGTGTTCAAGCCTGGAGAAATAACTGGGGAGGTGATGCCCTAAGCTATCTGCCTTGTGAGGATCCTGTTGTATGTAGGGTGCGTGCACGCCTGCGCGTGTGAGCTTGGAGGTTGCGGGCTGGCTGACCCTCCACCTAACCTATCAAGGCCAACAGCATAGTAGGTAAGAACAACAGCCAGCCCGGAAGCAAGACTGTCAAAAGTCAAACTTGACCCCGTACTCCCGGGTAACCTTGGACAAGGAACTCTTTATGCCTCAATTTCCTCATCTGTGAAACAGGAATGATAATACATGTCTCTACAATGTTTAAGATGTATATAAAGCATTTAGTCCTCAGCACATAAAAACAATCAAAGTTTAGTTTTTCCTGTTATACTGTTAAGACTGTCATGTCAGAATGAATCTGAGATATTCTACAGAAGGTACACACAACAAAACATGTAATTAAACAAAGATTGCCAGTAAAAGAAAAATGGTAATAAAAATAAGGCATGAAGACTAAGGCATATTAAATTAAAACTGGAAGGGTAGGCTGTGGTGGGAGGGGGTGGCAGAGGAGGAAATAAGGAAATAGAGTTAAAAAAAATTAGAGTATAAGATCATAGACAGTTATTATGATAAGTTGTCAATTTAGTTCTGAGCTTCCTTGCAGCCAAATCAAAAAGGGAAACAACTCAGTCCATGTGGTGCAATCTTAACTGAAAAGTTAGCATATAGAAGGATCCAGCTCACTTACTTTCTTTCCTGAAAGATCAAATCACAAAGTTAACAATGTAGGATCCCCCCCTATTTCCTCTCACGGACAGTTCCCCTAAAAAATTTCTTGCAGTTTAGTCCTATGTTGGTGTCTGCTTCTCAGAGGACCCAGACTAACACACCATCTGAAGAGTTGACTGGGCTAGACTTTAAAAATGACTCTTCACAGTTCTGGCAGCTGAATCTGGCTGTTGTTTGAGACCTGAGCTGGGCCCGCTGATAGGAGTACCTGTAATGACATCTCTGTGTGGCTTGAGCTTCCTCACAGCATTGTGGCCTCAGTGTAATCAGACTTCTACCTCGATGGCTCAGGGCTCCAAAAGAGGAATCCCCAGTGAATAAAGAAGAAACCACATAGGCTTTTCCGGCCTAGACTCAGAAGTCATGCAGCATCACTTCTGCTGCATTCTACTGGTTACAAGTCACAACTCAGCCCAGGTTCAAGAGAAGAAGATGTAGACCCCACCTCTCGATGGGAGGTGTGTCAAGATTACATCACAGAACAGCACATGGAACAGAAGATATTGTTGGAAAAGGCAATTTGACATACTAGATAAAGGGTTATTAGTCAGGGCAAGAGGATTATTCTAGTTATCTATCACTGGGTAACAAATCACCCCAAAATCCATGAAAACAATTATTTTATTCTGATTACCTTAACTTTTTGGAGGGCTCACAGGGCTCAGCTAACAGGTTCTCACCTGGCCTCTTTGTACCTTTGCAGTGGCTGGGCTGGAGTCATCTGGAAAGGAAGGCTTCCTCCTGTATGTGTGTAGTGGAGTGTTCTGACGGCCAGCTGGACCCTCAGTTGGGGAAATCATCTGGAACACCTACACCTGGCCTCTCCAGTTGGCCTGGGCTTCCTCACACCATGGCAGCTGGGCTCCAAAAACAAACATCTTGAGAGAGAACCTGCAGAAACCATGTCCCCTCTTAAGATCTAGTCTTGGGAATCACACAGCATCACTTTCACAGTGTTCTATTCATTAGGAGCGAGTCACTGAAGCTTGCCCATATTTAGGAGGAGGGGACCCAGACTCCACCTCTCGATGGGGACATGTTTTAACACACCATGAGGAGTGTTGCGTCTGCCATTTGCAAGGAGTCTTGTGGTTCAAGCTTGTGGTGGATGGGCACCTTGAGGTTCCATGTTTGAGCGCTGACATCCTTGCAGAAGAGGTAGGGAGGGCAGATGAGCTGAGGATTGCTTTGTGGCAATCCAAGGTCATCTTGTTCCCTGAGTGCTTGTCCCTGCAAGGTGATTGGTGAGTTTGTTTTACTCGAAGCCTGAACCCCAGCCATGTGGTTTGTTGGTAGAAGATGCAGGACTCGAACATTTATCTCATCCTTGCTCTCGTTCTGGGTCTCTTCCCGTTGTGCTGGGATTGACTGAGCTTTAGGCTTCTCCATCACTTCACCTTCCCAGTCTCTTCCAGAGAAAAACACCAGGCTAGATCCTGATTTGCTCTAGGCATCGAGACTCCTAATACCAAGTGCCGCTAAATTTTTCTTCTCCCTGTTAAAGCTGGCAGCTTCTTACCACCGACTATGAACGTATATATTTTTAAAACTCACAGCAGTTCCTTTGTTGCTATCTGTTTTCATTTTGCCGTTCTGTCCCCCAGGTCACGCATTAAGATGTTTTTCAAAAACAAAAAAAAAAAGTGAAGAGAGTGAAATTAAATCACTGACATCTGCCACTCAGTCTCACTCAGCATCCTTGTTCCCTGGATTCTTCTGGATAGAACTTAAGACTCTTTGTTATCACTGGTTTTTACTTTCTTTCCTTTCTGGGTGGCAGGGAGGGGACAGTAATGAGAGAGAAAGTAGACAGTTCAGCAATTCCATCAAAAGTTTCACTTCCCATGAGTGGTGATAACTACTTTCATTTTTCACTTGGTATAAAAAAAAAAAAAAAACAAGGTAATTACTAAGGTAAAATATATGGATGACAAAACTGTATTACTTGACTAAAGTCAAGAAAAAATCTGAGGATAGAATTATTTCTTAATACAATTAAATTGAATAAATAATTATGTTTTGACACCCTCCTCTCCTAAAAGGCAACATCCTGACAAATCAAGTCTGGAATAACCTTTAATTTCATAACTGGGGACACGTGAATTCAATTTTTGCAGCAGGGCTATTGTTAGACATTCAAAGGCTGACTCTTCAATATTAGAAGGTGTCATTCCAGGGGAAAAGAAGAGAAAATTGTTATTGTTTTTTTAGTTGTGACAATAATTCACATTATGTTAAACAGGCAATCACTGTTACAAATAACTAATAGCAAATCTCCAGGAAATCTGGCAGTTATTATTTTGAAGCTTTCAAGTTTTGTTTTGTTTTTTTTGACTGAGATATTTATTTTCTGTGATGCATATTTTTTGGTCACCATTAGAGTTTCCATATACATATGTGGTTGCATTTGATAAAGAAGGACGCTAAACACTCTTTCATTGGGTTCTCTGGGTTGTTATATGACACTCCATTAGGATTCTTGACAATCCAATCCATTTCTCCAGCCACAGCAGCATTCCAGTGTCTCCATGCTGTTTCTCTGGACAGACATCTCCAGGTATTGAGTTGCTCTTTAAAAATACAAGGCAGAAAATAGAACTACCATTTGATCCATCAATTCCACTGCCAGGTATATATATCCAAAGAAAATGAAAACTCTAACTCAAAAAGATACATGGGCCCCAGTGTTCATAGAAGCACCATTTACAATAGCCAAGACATGGAAGCAACCCAAGTGTCCCTCAACAGATGAATGGATAAAGAAGATGTGGTATATATACACAGTGCAATATTACTCAGCCACAAAAAAGAATGAAATTCTGCCATTTGCAACAACATGGATGAACCTAGAGAGTATTAGGTATTAGGCTTAGTGAGATTAGTCAGAGAAAGACAAATACTTTATGTTATCACTTATATGTGGAATCTAAAAAATAAAACAAATGATTGTATATAATAGAACGGAAACAGACTCACAGATACAGAGACCAAAGTAGTGGTTACCAGAGGGAAGACAGAAGGGCCAAGATAGGGGTATGGGATTAAGAGATGCAAACTACTATGTATAAAATAAATACGCAACAAGGATATATTGTACAGCGCAGGGAATATAGCCATTATGTTGTGATAAATTTACATGGAGTATAATCTATAAAAATATTGAATTACTATATTGTAGACCTGAAACTAATATAATATTGTAAATCAATGATACATCGATTAAAAAAATACAAGGCAGAACTTGGAGCAAGGGGCAAGCTGTGTAGGTGGCTCTGGGCCACTCTCTTGGTTAAGGACCCTGAGTGGACATCATTGGAAAGATGATGAAAGAAACAGACTTTGGGGAATTCCCTGGTGGTCCAGTGGTTAGACTCCTTGCTTTCACTGCTGAGGGCCCAGGTTCAATCCCTGGCTGGGGAACTAAAATCCCACAAGCCATGCAGCGTGGCCAAAAAGAAAAAGAAAAAAGAAAGCAAAAGAAACAGACTTTGGGAATCTCAGCATTTCCAGGGGGTACGAAGCCCACCTCCATCATTTTCCTCATGAGAAGTTGAGAGTTTCCTTGGGAAGCACAGCAAGAAAGTAGCAGAGCCGAGACCAGAACCCCAGTTTGCAGGACCCAAGACCTGACCTTGCCCCTGTACTCACTTCTGTGTTTGCGGCTAGACTCCAACTGGGCCAGTTCTGTTGTGCTAGACCTGAGCTGGGAAGCAAGGCCGGGGCATTCTTCTCCAGGCTTCTAGGCGTGAAGTGGAAGAAGAAACAGAAAGAACAGAAAGAAAGAAACAAGAGAATCCCAGTGCTTCACACAGTTCCCAATCTCCAGGATGAATTAGAAACAGCCTGCTACTGACATTCAAGGCAGAACTGAGAAGTTGTGGAGATTGCGTGGAGATACCATCGTGAGGTTTGTTATTCTGTTAAGGTGGTGAGCAGCCTGCCTGTGCCTGATGGTGTGAACCCCAGGGCTTTTAGAATTGCCTAAGGAAGAGGGAAGATTTTAGAGTAAAGCACAGTCTTTGGAAAACATAAAAACGAGTAGCAGGCCACCATGGGGGCTTGGGTTTGCTTTGCTTTTACATGAAAGGTCGTCCTTTCATGCTGCCTGCAACAGCAGACTGTCCTTTCCAGCCAGCTCCATGCACTTTGTTTTAAAGGTTTAAAAATAGAATGAGAAGGTCTTGTAGGGCTGTGAGGAGGCATGGCTCTATCTTGTACATGTGCACTGTGCAAAGGAAAGGCAGCCTGTGTTGAGCTGTGTCTGACCAGGCAACAGCACTCCTTACAGTGAGCCTTAGATGCCCTCTGGATGCCGTTCACAGGCTGCTGTGTGACAGCCAAGGCTCCTCTGGATCTTGGAGAACACCCTGCAGACTCTCAGACTCATCTTTCCTCGCCGTGTCGGTTCCGATGTGTCCAGCTTCAGTCACACTGCCTTTCTGGCCGAATTGCTCATGTCTTCACCCTGGCAGCCTCTCTGCTGAGATGCCTGACTTCCTGCCGGATTCAGTGGCTAAACTCTTATTCTTCATGACTCAACTTAGGGCCACCTCCCCTGGAAGTCATCTCTAACAATGTCCTCCCTCCCTGCAGGGATGAAAGGGACAAGGGAGGATCTGGAAATTCTCAGACTTGCAGAGTTAAAGGATGTATCTCCAGCCAGCAAAATATTTTCAAATTAAGACACAACCCCCGGAAAAAGACCAAGGTGACAGCCTGGCCACCATGCATTTGTTATGACCTCTGATTGGTTAAATGTTCCCCCTTCAAGTCCTTGCATTTGCACACATATTTCAGGTTAAAGAGTCCTAAGGTAGTCCCACAAAGGCCTGATAACTTCAAAGCACCTGTAAGTCTAAAGAAAGAAGCAAGTCTGGGAAAAGATTGTGAGTCTGCTACTGGCCCACAGAGCTTCCTGGAATCAAACTGGTTAAGTAAACAAAAAACACTTAACAGAGTTTCTGAGAGAGCTATATGGTCCAAAGTGCCACCAGCCTGGACTAAAAGAGACAGTGATTATTCAAGATGTAAAACAACCCTCTGACCTCCACAGTTTATGGGCTGGAAGCATGCTGTGAAAGCTGCTCAGCCCCCAAGATGGGCATATCCTCCAATGGAGGATAAAGGAAAAGGAAGAGCTTCCCAGAGAGTGTGGTCAGGAGCCATGGAGAGCAAGAGACTGGGCAGCTGCTCCCAGGAAACATAACCAAAGCCTAATACACACACACACACACACACACACACACACACACACACACACACACACACAAAATTGGCTCATGCAATTGTTTAAGCTTAGCAAGTCCAACATGTGCAGGGTAGACCAGCCGGCTGGAGACCCAGGGAAGAGTCGCTATTCAAGTCCAAAGGCAGTCTACTGGCAGAATTCCTTCTTCCTTGGGAGAGGTCAGTCTTTGTTCTGTTAAAGCCTTCAACTGCTTGGATGAGGCCCACCTGTGTTATGAAGGGTAGTTTGCTTTACTCAAAGTTCACTGATTTAAATATGTCTCATTCAGAAATACTTTCACAGAGATATCCAGAATATGTTTGACCAAATATTTGGGCACCATGGTCCAGCCAAGTTGACACATCAGATTAACCATCACAACTACTCACTGACTGCTATGTTTCCCTTTCTTCCCTTTCCAACTGGGAGTGTTTGTTGTAGCTGTTTTATCCTTGTATTGTGTGTGTGTGTGTGTGTGTGTGTGTGTGTGTGTGTGTGTAGGTGAGGGAGTGTCAATAATTTGTCTTTTCGTTCATAGTTCTCCAAAGCAAGAGGAGCCACATCTAAATCTGATATAGGTCATGAGGTCCTTGGCTTTAAGATTGACTGAGTGAGACTTTTGGACTGTTTTAACAGTCCAGGGAGGGGAAGTAGGAAAATAAATATTTGTGAACAGAAGGGCAGACTGTAGTAGATTGGATAATGGTACTCAACTATAATCATTCTCTCCCACTCTCTACATCCTATCCCTGTCTCATTGTCCTTGGTCCTGGCCATTTGGCTTGCTTTGATCAATGAATATGAGCAGAAGTGATAGTGTGCTGGTTCTGAGCAGAGACCTTAAAAGGCATCCCAAGTTTCCACTTGTCCTCTTGAGCTTTTGTTCTCTACCATGAGGACCTGAAGCTCCTTCCACCGAGGTTGCTGAATGAGAAGACACAAGTTGCTGAGCTAAGCTAATGGCAGCAAAGCCCAGCAGAGCTCAGCAGAGCCACAGCTAATCCACAGCACTCACTCTCCCTGAGCAAGAAATAAATGTTGGGACTTCCTTGGTGGTGCAGTGGTTAAGAATCCACCTGCCAATGCAGGGGACATGGGTTCGAGCCCTGGTCCGGGAAGATCCCACATGCCGCGGAGCAACTAAGCCCGTGTGCCACAACTACTGAGCCTGTGCTCTAGAGCCTGAGAGCCACAACTACTAAGCCCGCGTGCCTAGAGCCCGTGTTCCGCAACAAGAGAAGCCACCATGATGAGAAGCCCGTGCACCGCAACGAAGAGTAGCCCCCACTTGCCACAACTAGAGAAAGCCCGTGAGCAGCAACAAAGACCCAACACAGCCAAAAGTAAATAAATAAATAAACAAACAAATAAACAAATTTATAAACAAAAAAAATTAGCTTGCTTAAAAAAAAAAGAAAGAAATGTTGTTTGAGTCACTGAGATGCTGGGGATGTTTGTTACTGCAGCAAAAGCTGACGCATACAATCAATGTAGCTCACACATTTGGGTAATTCAGATCAAGTGAATGAATACTCCTTTCCAAATGGGAAGGTTTTAAGTTAGAATTATGCAGATACTGTCCTGATTCCTCACCCTATTTTGTTCTTATTAAAAGGACAAAGATCTTTTAAAGACCTTTTAAAGGCTTAAAATATATTCTTGTTATGGAATTTTGGACACCACTGTAAACTCTGGGAATTTAACATGGACAGCTCAAAGATTTCAGCATTGAAGGAATAGAGACAGTCCATAGCTATCAAGCTATGAAAGACTCCCCAAGCATCATCTTGAATTGAGTCACCCTGATGTCAAAACATCAGATGACTCAGGATGACCTTCTCAGGGAAGTCTTTACTTCCTCTTGTCCTTCCTTATTCCTCTTTCAGCTGGTGTTTGGGCTCGATAAAAAGGAAAAGAATTTGAAGTTTCTCTTCTTAGCTGTGTCAACAAATTCCAAAGGGCTTCTTCAATAAAAAATAAAACTTGAGAAAGCACAACCCTAGCCTAAATTACTCGGGTAACTTGTTTTCTGGAAATAATAGAAAGTCTTAAATCTCATTCATTTTTTCCCATTCTTTCCTCCAGCTCTTTGCTTAGTTTGGACTGGGAAACAAAACTAGTCATTTTCAGTTCTGATTCCGAGACCCAATTCCTCCATAATTGAGTTTAAGTTTCCAGCTCTGTGGGAGGATATAAAAATTATTTTTGCTATTATAACTTGGATTGAGCTTTTTAAAAATGAGAATATGCATTCTGAGCAATAAAAGACTCAAATTCACAAATGAAGAAGTGACCTTGCACAAACAAGCATGATGCTGGATCTTATACAACCCATCTGGATATTTTAAGAGCAAAGCAGACCAATGAGTGTTCATGTAAAAGGTTAGAGAACTAGGTTGAAGAAAAAAAGGTATCCTTCTCATCAATGTGACTCATCCACCTCCCTGGGACTAGCAAAATGACTCAGACTTTTAAGTAGGTGACAATGCTTATACAAAAATATGACCTAGCGGTTTTCATCAAGGCTCCTCCGTTGGCTGGTTGTCATTGTTTTGATTCTCCTGTGCCCCTGAGGAATTTGGGGTATTTTGGGCCTTTTCACAGAAGGCTCCAAAGGACCCTGCTGACAGTTCACAAGTAACCCTCTGAAGGTCTAGATTCCAACCTTCACATTCACAAAGGCTGTGGTTGAAAGAGTTGAAGGAAATTTCTGATTAAGCTACCAAGAGAAATCAAGCCCCAAGGTCATATTTACAAGCCCACACAGGCCTTCATGGAGCAGACCTCACTCAGATCCAGAGTCAGTGTCTACCTTAAGCTGAGGTTGGCTCCAGGAGCACAGCCAGATTCCCAGGCCCTGTGGCCATGCCCTTTGCCTCCGTTCCTTCTATCTGGAAACTGGAGGCATTGGTTTGCAGAAAGGGGCCACCAGGAGGCTGGGATTTCATATCAGCTTTGCCCAGGCCAGCTTGGGTCACTTCAGGCTGATTTCTTTCTGGTTCATGTTCTTCACCAGCTGAATGGGGATGATCCTATCAGCCTCCTTTCTTGGGTAATAGTCACAAACAGTCAGATC
Organism: Physeter macrocephalus; assembly: GCF_002837175.3. Taxonomy (NCBI): domain Eukaryota; kingdom Metazoa; phylum Chordata; class Mammalia; order Artiodactyla; family Physeteridae; genus Physeter; species Physeter macrocephalus. The sequence goes on from NC_041233.1 coordinate 67,887,737, forward strand.
ATGTGCTTGGAGCCTTTGGAATGTTAGGGAACACAAAGGCGCACTCAGAATTTCAGCTATTATGTTATTGATGAGAGGCCCTGCTGTTAGGCATGCTGATGGCTTTCAGGCAATTTCTGTGTCTGCATCAGTGTGCTCAGAGGGCTTACGGGTAGAAGAAAATAAAACAGGGATTGGATTTGGTGGACATACACATGCCCACAGTATGTTCCCTAAAAAGGGCAATTTGCCACCAAGCTCCAGGTGGCATGTTCCGTGCTCCATGCCCTGCTTGAGGCCTTGGAGGATCCTCAGTTCCCATCCTGGGCTCCTTTTCCTCTTCTTGAAGGCTGCAGACCCAATCCTTGGGTCCTCTCCGTCTTTCTTCCCTTTGGGCCACAGCCTTGTCATCTATCCAAGGATGAATCCCAGTTCATCCCTTTCTCACTGGCCAAGTATAAAGAAAGTGTCACCCGAATCAAACTGGTCCATGTTTCGCTGCACTTAACCCTGGTTAGGCACCGTCACAAAAGGAGCACAATTTCGAATCCAAAGACCTCAAGGAGTCAATCACTGCAGAAGGGTTTTTGTAAAGGGGCAGTGAGGGGATAAATTGAGGAACACAACTCCTATTAAATCTTTATAAAAGTGCTCTTTGCTCCTGTATCACACTCCTTCCTTGCTCCACTGGCCTCTCTCCAACCAGTTCTCTCTCTTACCACTGTTCACCCCTCAACTCTTATGTGAAACAATTTTATTCCCTTGGGGCTTCTCCTATCTGCATATCTACCTATTACCTGAAGAAATGACATCAACAAAAGTCTTCCTGGTGGTTGGTTGGTAGTGAAGGGGGCTGAGTTTTGGGAATGCTGGAAGAAGGTCATTTGAGTTGACCGGTCAGGAACAACTCTTGGTCACCTCCACTCCCCAACCTGCCTTCCAGGGGTGGAGGGACTTGGTAGCAGTGTGAGTTCCTTATCTGCTCTGTGGCTCAGAACACAGATGCTGAGCCCTAGGCTGAGAGTTTGACATGGGTGGGGCTTGACAGGTGGTCCCAGAACCATCACCTGCATCCTCCACTTTCCCATCTCCTGTTCTGGACTCAGCCATTCTGTGAACCAGCTATAGCATCCTGACGAGCAGGGGACAGTGTGCTTGGCACCCAAAATAGGATGCAGGTGCTGTTCCTCCTGGCCAGTCAGCACAAAACCCCACATTAATCACACTTGACACTGGGTGATAGTTTCCAATTTGATCCAGCTTAGAATTCTCAAAGCATTTTTATAGACATAATTTCTTTGATCCTCCGACAGCTCTGTGAGGTAGTCACATCTTTCAATCATTCAACAAATACTTGCTGAAAGCTCTGTTTAGGATGATTGAGGGGGTTGCCAGGATGTGGGGCTTTTACTTTTAAAACTAAGACTGTCTCAGGCAAACTGGGACGAGTTGATCACCCTTCTGGCATTCTATACCTTGGACCTGCCCCCACCCTCCACACTAAGGTGAATAGGGTAAGCCAAGCAGTCCCAACGCACATGGCACCTACATGCTGGTGATTTTCATGCCTTTGGTTTTCTCTGCCTACTGATTGAGCTGCTGCAATCTGAAGTTCAGAAACTGTTAAGTTCTTATCTCCATTCCTTAGAGTTCTGATTTATTCATGAGGCTCAGAGCTAGTCCCTGCATAAGAAAAGATAAAATGGTGAATTAGGTGTTGTCTGGTTTTTGAAGGGCTGATGGTTTGGTGCTAGTGTGAATAGAGTGACATTGGGAAAACAATGACCTTCTGGGGTCTTGGGTCAAGTCTTTGATGTACCCCAGTCCACTCTTGCCTTTGCTTTCTCTTTTGATTCCTTTGCTACTTCCATGCATCCTCCACCTCCTTCTCTGCCATTTCTTCCTCCCATGCTGACCTAACCGTCTTCCATGTCTGCAATTATTACCTCTATACACGTGCCTTCTATTAAAATGGTGATTAAAGGAACAAAACTGATTGAATGCTGATTATGTATATGCAGTGAGAAACACTCTGATCTCAAATAGACCTCCCAGGAAAATTCCTCCTGGAGGGGATACTATGTTGACCAAGAGATAAGTGTTTCTGTCCAGTTGTCAAGAATGTCATTTAGTTGCTTTTCTGGCCCAGATGAGCTTAGGGTGGGTTTGGCCGGCAGGAGCCAGATTCCATGTGTCACAAGGCTCCCCCTAAAAGTCAACCACTTTTCCTATACATTTCAGAACAACCAGGAACCTTGCTAATCGAATAGTATCCCATTATGTGACCAGATCATGAATTTCCAGGAAGGACAGAGTAATCCAATTTGTGCTGAAATGTCAGCCCAAGCTGCAGATACTATTTTGGTATGATCTGTAGCCTTTTCTTTGGCTGTTATCAACGATGTGGTTGCTTAACTCTAAAAGCTATCTAAGGCATTTGGCGTGGATCCTCATCTGCTTGAAGAAGTATGACTCTCAGCTCATTGTTTTTCTCAGGAGTCATGCTTTCTGGTGTTCTCTGGCACGGTTGGCTGGGTGCTTTGAAGGGGTGGGTTGATCTCTCCCTAAAATACATGAAAAGCCTCATAGAATGAAAGATCTTTGTCATACTTCACTTAGGGTGTGGTGGTTGTCATCCCATAAAAAACTGTGTCCAGTTGTTTTGGCTCTTCATTCCTTCCTTCTTCCATAAACATACATGGAGTCCTTACTATGTGCCAGGCATCCTTCTGGATGCTGGGAAGACAGCAGAGAACAAGCCATTCTGAGGAGGTGATATCCAAGTGGAGATCCAAGTGATACGAAGGTGCCAGACATGCAAAGATCTGCGTGCAGAATGTTCCAGGGGGAGGGAACAGCAAGCACCAGCCCCTAAGAAGAGAAAGAGCTTGGTTGTCTGAGGGTCAAAGAGAAGGACAGTATGGCTGGAACAGAGTAAGCATGGGGAGACATGGTATGTAATGATGAGGTCCAGAGGGGTAGACAGGAGCTAGATGACATGGGGATTGTATTCCAAGGACAGCGACAAGGCACTGCAAGATGTCTAGATAGAATGAAGGGCCTGATCTGATTTTTAAAGGATTATTCTGGTTGCCTTATGGAAGAAATACTGCAAAATTCTAGGTTGGGGTGTGTGGATAGGAGAAGGAGCAAGAGAAAAATCAAGAATGAGTCTCAGCCTTTAGGCTTGAGCAAAATGGTGGATGGCAATGCCATCCACAGAGGTTTCGGGGGGCCACAGAGAACCTGGTGTGTGGTTCATGCCTCCGGGCACAGCTGCCACCTTTGTATGTTGCTTTTCCTGGGCCAATGATAGGCGATCCTTTTTGTTTCATGTTCCATCAGCATGGGAACAAAATTCCAGTGAACTATAAGAAGCAGTGAATAGGGAGTCAGAAATGATTTCCTTCCTAGGAAGAAAGGAAGACCAAGAAAGAAAAAACATCTTGAGTATCTAGTGCGTGTAGAATAAACAGGACCTCGCCTAAGATGTCACTTTTTTTTTTTTTTTTTTTTTTTGTGTGTGTGTGTGGTATGCAGGCCTCCCTCTGCTGCGGCCTCTCCCGTTGCGGAGCACAGGCTCC
>NC_041233.1:67891542-67970289 GCF_002837175.3 Physeter macrocephalus
GCCGCTCCGCGGCATGTGGGATCCTCCCAGACCGGGGCGCGAACCCGGTTCCCCTGCATCGGCAGGCGGACACGCAACCACTGCGCCACCAGGGAAGCCCCAGATGTCACTTTTGAAGCACCGTTTCATTTTTATCATCACTGAGAATAGAAACAGTGATAACCAGTCTTTAGTGAGTGTTTACTGAGCTTCAGGCGTGGTTCTAAGTGCTTTACATATATCATGTCATTGTTTTCTCAGGAGACCTAGGAGGTAAAATGGAGATTTTACTCTACTTTTAGATGACAAATTGAGGTATGGAGGTACAGTAACCGCTCAAGGTCACACAGAAGGAAGTGGCAGAGCCTGGGTTTAAACCCAGGTCCCTGACTTCTGGCTTGTGCTCCTTGGCACCCCACTCTTCATTTCCCTTGGGACCATTAGACGAGATCCCACCCCATCTTCAGGGCTGGGCTAGGAGTATCATCTTCAGGTCTGAGGCTGAGCTAGGAGCTCAACGTGCATCCAACCACAGGCAGCCAGGAGCACCTCCACCAAGTTGACCAGCTACGGTGGTGTTTATGGTCAATCTCTCATGAGCAGAGCATACTATGGTGCGACAGGGGCAAGGAGAATTCACTATGGACGGAGCCTGCCGGGAGGACCTTTTGTTGGAAATGGGGTTGTACCTCCAGAGTTTGGAAATGTTTGAAGGCATTTTTGCTTGACCCAGTGCCTGACATTTAGTGTGTTTGTATGTGGGGAGAGGGGGCAGGAATGCTAAAGCTCCTGGCATGCAGAGACGAACCGTCCCACCCGAATGCCAAGAGCACCATGGAGACCTTGGAGCGCTGCGTGAGTTTCTGAAGTCCAGATACTGAGTGGGAGGTAGTTCTCTTCTTAAAAGAGGGCAGAAAATATTGATGACTGTGGACTGTGCTCACCACCCAGTTCCTGATTTAGGATTTGGATTGAAGATTCACCTTCACCTTCAGGGATCTTGTAAAAACTTGCACAAACCAAAGTAAATTTTGGATGTCTGGTGGGGCTGAGGTGTTTTTCCTTTTCCTCCACTATTTTTTTTTTTTTTTCCCAGTAAGATGAGTACTTAACTGGGAAGCTACAGCTGGCATAGCTGGTATTACAATCCACTTGAGATCCCTTAATGAAGAATATTTGATTATACAAGGAAAGTAGAATCTGTTTGTTTTCTGTTCATTTAATTTGATGCTTTAATGATGTTACTAGTTATTTGAAATATTCTATTTCAATATATCCTTTATTTATTGTACTTGTACCCTGAGGCTTGCTGGCAGAGAGTGACATGTTTAAAAGTCTGCCCTCAAATAATAAATTTCCATTGGAAACCAGAAGCAGGAAGGTTTTATATTAGGAATGCTTTAGAATATGTTTTTAAAACCAGTCCAAATTGGATTCTAGAGATAAGCACAAGGGGATTTTAAAACAATAGTTTTTAGATTTTTTTTTAATATAAAAAAACAACTAGAAACAGAGTAATGCTGTGGGTCAGATAAATGGAGACGCTGGGCTTTAGTTCCAATTGTTGGGAATTAGAAAGTTAACAAGTAGTATCTTTGAAGGCAATGGCAAGACTGGTTTTATCCCTCTTCTTCCCGTCTTTATTTCAAGCCAGCTGGGACTATCTGTATATGTATTTGTTCACCTCTTTATATGCTGTCTCCCCATTCTGGGTTGCAAGGTCTCTAAGCAAGGAACTTATCCCTTCATCCTCTCCCACATCTCTGGCACTCACAGTCTGGCATTTTGTAGTTTCTCAATAAACATTTGCTTGCTGTGGTAGGCAGTATAATAGCCCCCTAATGTCCGAGTCCTAATCCCCAGTACCTGTGAATATGTTCTGTGCCATGGCAAAGGGGACTTTCGGGTCCAGATGGAATTAAGTTTGCTAATCAGCTGACCTTAAACCAGGAAGATTATCCTGCATTTTATGAACGGGCCCAGTGTAATCATAAATGTCTTCCAATGTGGAAGAGGGAGGCCAAGGAGAAGGTCCTCTCCTCTGATGCCATATGAAAAGGACTCAATCCTCCTTTGCTGGCTTTGAAAACAGAGTAAGAGGGTCCCAGGCCAAGGAATGTAGGGACATCTAGAAGCCAGGAAAGGCAAGGGAATTCATTGTCTCCTAGAGTTTCCAGAAGGAACATAGCCCTGCCAACACCTTGATTTTAACCCCGAACTTCTAGCCTGTAGAGCCATAAGATAATAAATTTTTTGAGTGACTAAGACTGTGGTGAACACTTACGTTAGCAATAGATGTGTATGCACCTCGTATATGAACTGCAGTGTAATAAGCATTTGCTGAAAGACCTACCATTTATCTCCAGGTTCTATAGCAGGTACTGTATTTATCAGTGCCCCTTTCCACCTCAGGGCCTTTGCTCCTGCCATCTCTTCTGCCTGGAATGCTTCTTTTATCTCCTTGCTGTCTTTGCGACACTAGGGAAAGTCTTTCTTTCGGTCCCTGAAACTTCTCCTTCGAACCATTTACATCAATTGTGATATTTTTGAAATGTTTGTAATTAAGTTTTTAAACACTTTTTCCCCTGTAAAATATAACACAGATGCAGAAAACTACATGAAAAGTGTAGCTTCAAGGGTTATTAGAAGGTGAACAACATTGACACCACTACTCAGGTCAAGAAATAGAATGTTGTGGGTCAACCCTGGCGCTCTGCAGAGGGTGCTTCCCTCCGAAAGTCACCACCCTCCTGACGTTTATGTTCATCTCTTCTTTGTTTTATTACCTTCCTCCTTCTTTGCTTTATTACCTGAGTGTGCATCCCGAGATCCTCTCCTTTCGTTTTGTCTCATTTTTTATGTCTTTAAAGTTTTTGTTCAGCTATAGGTTCCTCCACTGTCTCATTTCTTCCCCTTGCAATTTATTTGTGAACAAACTCAGTTTGCTTGCTCTGTAGAGTTTCCCACAGTCTAGGTTTTGCTGACTGCATCCCCTTGGTGTAATTGAACATGTTCCTCTGTCCTCTGAAGAGCCTATAAATATAAATTGAGAGTTGGCTTTTAAGGCTTGATTGGATTAAGGTTTGATTTTTTTTTTTTCTTTTCTCTATTACAAGACTCCTTCATAGGAAGTGATGACTTCTTCCCTCAAGAGGCATATAATGTCTGGTTGTCTCTCTCTTTGATGTTAGAGGTCTTTGATGCTCAACATCTAGATCCATTCATTTGTTGTAAGAGTAGCAAAGTGGTGACATTCTAATTTTTTGTTCTTTGTTTGTTAGCTAGAATATTTCTAAAAAGATAAACTTGCCCGCCATTTCTACCTAGTTATCCAAAGATACAGTTTGTATTGGAAGGGCAGGAAGAATGTGTGACACATTCTTTTTATTTATTTACTTTTTAACTAATTTTTATTGGAGTATAGTTGCTTTACAATGTTGTGTTAGTTTCTGCTGTACAGCAAAGTGAATCAGCTCTATGTATGCATATGTCCCCTCTTTTTTGGATTTCCTTCCCATTTAGGTCACCACAGAGCACTGAGTAGAGTTCCCTGTGCTATACAGCAGGTTCTCATTAGTCATCTATTTTACACATAGCAGTGTATATATGTCAATCCCATGACACATGCTTTTTAATTGCCAGGTTTCAAATTAATGATTTGGCTCCTAACATTCTTGTAATTAATTGTTTAGTGTCTTTCTCTCCTCTGACATATACCCCCAAACCCCTGTGAGAGCAAGGCCTGGATCACTTTTAGTCACCATGGAACCCCAGCCAAATACAGGAAATACAGTCCTATGACGTAGTCAACGTTTGCTAGGTATTTATTGAATGAATGGAGGAGTGAATGGGGTAACTTCTCTCTCCTTTCCTACCTCTTCCGTTTCACTGCACCTCAATTTATCTTAAATTCTCCTTCAGCCCCACGTAGCTAAACCATGGGTCAAAATGATTTGGATCAAAAACCTGAAATTAGTGAGGAAATACCCTCCGAGTCACCAAAAGGGGCTGCTCTACAGTGGCTCTGAAACAAAATACTAATTTAGAGCATTGAATGTGGATACCTTGTAAGAGACCCAAATGGGTTTTTAAACAGCATCTACTTGATTCGTTTGCTTGTCTTCTAAGCGATGGCACCTTAGGGGGCTTCCTAATGAGATTCCTAAGAAGATGTAGAATTCTTATGGCTAAGAATTAACTCGTAATAGAGTCTGCCTTTCGAGTGGTTCAAAGTGATTCCATATTGAATATTCAAATTGTCCTTTAAAATACCCCTGGGTGTGGCCCTGCCAATGAGGTCTACAGGAAGGGGCAAGGATTATTATTCTCTATTTAAAATAGGCCTAGGGAGGTAAAGAGACCCACCAATGTCTCCCAGGGGATACACTTAGGACTAGATATTTGTCCATATACTGGATTAGGTTCTAAATAGCTGTAGAATTTGGAGCAGAAATGGAGCTCACCTAATGGCACCATCCGTATCAGTTACGCATTGTCAGAATAATGCTGTATGACAAACAGTCACGAACTTTAGTGGCACAGCATAACAAGCATTTAGTGCTCTCCTGTCCAGGGTCAGTAGCACTGTTGGTCTTGGCTGCACTCACTCACATATTTGGGGATTGGTGGTTGTCAGCTGGCGGAGGCTGACTTTGGCTGGGGAGACCAGGGTGACTCAGCTTTGCTCCGTGTGTCTTTCGTCCCCCAGGACACTAGGTTAGAGGGTAAGCAGAAACACCAAAGACTCACTTAGAACTGACACCTCCACTTCTGTGGCATTCTATTGGCTGAGCAAGTCATAGGACCAGCCCGGATTCCAGGAGTAGGGGAGTGGACTCCACCACTTACGTGAGAGGCATTGTAAAGTCACTTGACGAAGAACATGGATTTGGGGTGTGAATTGGAACAGGGATTGGATGTGTGAAGAATTGGGGGGACTTCATGAAATCAGTGGACCACCACGCCATCTCATTTTATAGAACAGCAAACTGAGTTTCCCAAGAAGACCAACCACTAGCCCAAGGTCACTCAGAAGATTGGGGACTAGAGCCTGAGAGCCTTGCCTCCCATCTAGTGGTCTTTTCTTTGACCCCGCAGGCTCCCACTAAAGGCGAAAGGATGTGATGGGAATTGGCATTCATTCAGGCATTCAACAGGTAATTATTGATGTACCTCACTGCTGCATGCCAAGAAGTCAGAGCTCACCAAAGGCTGGAGTGTGCCCAGGGGCCACCTCCTGAGCTCCGAGCCTGAGCCTTGCTCAGGTTCCTGGGCGCTCCGTGTGTGGAACCAAATGAAAGACCTCATCCCTGGGGGCAAATCTTCTGTGCTGGCCACTTGCTTCACTGCATTCCAAGTGGGAGATGCTGCTCTCTGGCAAGATTGGGACCAGCAAAATTAGGGACAAGAAAAGATGAGAAGGCTCCCATTCTGGTCCTCCTCTTTCTGATATTTCTCCTTTGGTATTCTGTGCTCTCTCCCACCCCCTTTCCAAAACAACTCTTAGAAAAGGTCAAGAGGGATTTTCCTGGTGGCACAGTGGATAGGACTCCACACTCCCAATGCAGGGGTCCTGGGTTCGATCCCTGGTTAGGGAATTAGATCCCACATGCATGCCGCAACTAAGAGTTCACATGCCACAACTAAGGAGCCCGCCTGCCGCAACTAAGACCTGGTGCAACCGAATAAATAAATACATAAATATTAAAAAAAAGAGAAAAGGTCAAGAGAATATCAGTCATTTATACCTGAGTGTGAATTTTAGTCAAAGCATCACTTCTCCCATTCATCCGAAGGTTTGCTTCTGGATTACAGAATTCCAGGCAGGTGGAGAAACAGGTTCCCGCCTGTTCTTCCTTGGTGTCCTAAAAGTCTCATCCCTGGGAGGTTGCCTGTTCCACTGGGGCGGGAGACTACCCCTGACGTGTAGAATAAAATGCCTCATTTTTCCACTTTGAATGGAAAGGTCACCTCTGTGTCTCAGGAATGACACCCCTTCCCTATCATCCGACAGGTGGTTTTAGCAAAAGTGGGTTTTTGTGCCAGAGTTTCCCTTTGACTCAAGGGGAAAATAACACAGTCATTTTGGGGGTCTGTTTCATCTCAAAGGGAAACAACTTACTAATTAGGGTAAGAGTCTTTACAAAAATATGTTTTCGATTCCACTGATGGTCAGTTACAAGCGATAACACCGTTAAATGTAGTGCCTAATAAATCTGGAAAAACTACCCAATAAATGTAAGTAATAACAATGATTAACAATAAATTAAATGCAGAGAACCAGGAATGTACCACATTATTTTTAACTAGTTTGGGCCATCGGGTTCTGATTATTCAGTTTGTCCTGTGCACCTGGAGTTTATTAGACTGTAATACAAACTAAACGGTCCCTCAGAGAGGCCACTGAAAGGACTTAGCATAAAACAATATACAAGTTTAATAGTGGTAACTGACCTTTCTTTCTTTTACAAAAACATATCTTTGTAACTCGAGCCGCAAGGAAATGTAATGCTTTTTACCTAATTCTGATTGTTAATTTTCCTTTTATTTAATTTAGAAGGTTTCATTTGTTTCATGAGATAGGAAGATACAATTTATATTCAATAATTCTTCCTGCTCTGGAAAGAGATCCAAAATGGCTACATATTTCTTTCCTTCTGCCGTTTCTATTACAAGAAGGAAAAACAGGCAAGCAGCACACTCGCTATTAATGGCAGCTGGTTAAAACCCACATTTTAAAATAGCCAAATGAAATGGGTACATGTGTTTATAATCAAGGTGCATTTGACTAATTTTCCCTAAACCTTTAAATATTACTCGTTCTCAAATGCCAGAAAATTGGCCTCTTTGTCAGTTGAGGACAGGAAGGCAATGCCAGGCTCTCCAGTGGAGGAGCTCTTCTCTAATTTCCCTGAATACTTATCTTTCAGATGCTATCGAACGGGACTACCGTATTTCAGTGACAGAATCTTCCAATTTGAGAGAATCTCCGTGGGTAGAGGCCTTTCACATTTCCAATTTTTTTCCTAATATGTTCTCAATGTTTTCTAGAAGAAGGATGCTTTTACTGCCCCTCTAGCTGGGGTCTCATTCCACACTCAGTCCCCAAAATGAATGCATTCGCAACAAAAAGAATCTTAACCAGAGTCAACTCTGGTAAATGTCTGAAACTTGAGGTGCTCCCAGCAAACTTGAGGTCTGGCAAATAGAGTCCATAAAACCCTGCCTTAAAAGAAGTAAATGAAATGGTCACCAGGGAGGGCAAGAATGGCATTACCCAAGGGCATCAACAGAACAAACCCTATTTTCTTCAGCTCACCAATCAATAGGGTTGGCCTCAGACCTCCTGCACCCCTTTGGTGGAGCCCCAAATCTCACATCTCACTGGCTAACAGTCAGCCTTCATTTTATAATCAAAACCATTTTTTTGTTCAGAAGCTAGTCTTTATCTCAAAAAGACTGAGTTCAACTTACATTCAGAAGAGGAATTCTGCTCCAAAGGGAGGGTGGCTTGACTTTCTAATCAGAAGGCTCAGGTCAAGCAAAAGGTGGATTGATTTCTCCACCTGTGCTCTGAAGGAGCATCGTGTAACTCAGCCTGGCTCTCCCCTTGGTTGGGTGGGGATGGAGAGGAGGGGAAAGGGAGGAGAGAGAGATGGAGTTTCTAGAAGCTGCAGGAATCTCCTCAGAAGAACATGACTGGTTAGCCCAGGATGGAACTGAGACCTGGGTGTAGTTCCTCAGGGTGACTTCCACCTCTCCTGAACTGCTTAATAAAATGAGACCTGCTGTTCTCCTGGGATTGTTTGGGTGCCAGCACTGTGCTGGATGCTGACATGCGTTTCCCCATTTAATCTGCACAGAGACTCTATGGGGCATGCGTTATGAACCCCGCCGCTAGACACCCCAGTGGCTCCCCGTGAGCTTCCCTACCCTGTTTTGGAGCCAGCAAGGGGACAGCCGGTTGTGGTGACTGTGAAAAGCCACCACCCAGCATGCTGACTGATGGCCATCGCTATCTCTCTGGATCCACCACTGATCTGTGCTGAGGCCACACTTCCTGTGGGCTGCTCCCAGCCAATGACCTAGGGTGGGTTCCCTCAGAGGCCCATTTCCAAGAGATCCAAGATTCTCCCCACAGGCAACTCTGCTTCAAGGAGTCCCCGTCAGCCTGGCCAAACCCTCTTCAGAGCTGTGCCGCCGAGACACTTTCCCACCCAGACTTTCCTTCCCTCCTCTCTCCCTCCTTCCTTCCTTCAGCTCCACTGGGGTCAGGCTGGCGTTGCAGTCTGAAGGCTCCCCTGTTCTCCTCTCAGGCGTTGCCCCTATAAATCCCTCATACGACTAGTCCTGTCTTGGAGTCTTTCTCAGAGGATCCAAAATAATACACTAGTCAGTATAGCAACAGCCATCACCATGGGTAACAACAGGCTCAGGACTTAATTTTTCATTTGTTCTGGGTCCTGCAACAGCCTTGCCAGGCAGCCTGAGAGTCTAAGAAGGAAGAAGTGATTCTCTTTTCAAACTGGGTTTCTCTGTAGGGAGATAGCACCCAGCTCCCTGACTCTGACTTGTTTGGCCTTCTTGGGCACCTGTGGTCGTTTGCCCTCTCTTCCCCTCCGCTGCTCTGAAGCCTGCTTCTAGCCCAGTTCCTGACATCACCCTTTGTCCAAATGGGGCCCAACCGCCTTCCCCTTCGCTTATGTTAGAGAGGCTCCTAGCAGGACCATGGTTCTGTATTTCTCAAGCTCTACACTGTCCCTCTCTGGATGGACCCTCTCCTCAGTCCTCCAAAGTCTAACTAGCATCTCTCCCGTCCATCTCAGAGTTGGGGACGGCCCCAGTTCTGAGCACTGACATGGACAGGATTGGGAGCCACACTGAGCAGGTTCAAACCCCAGCTCGATGACTTAAGTGCTGTGTGATTTTGGCAAGTTACTTAACCTCTCTGAGTTTCAATTCCTTTGTCAAATTAAGGATGATAGGACTATCTAATTTGTACAGTCTTGGTAAGAATTAAATGAGGCTTTTAATGCAAAGCACTTAGCTCATAGCCTAGCACATATAAATGCTCAATAAATGGTAGCTATTTCTTGTGCATAGAACTATTATATTATTATCCAACCAGCACCTCTAGGGATCAAAGTTAGGAGTCCAGATCACTATTTCTACTAGTTTATAGTTTGATTTTCTTCTAAAGCAAATCAGAGGGGCTGCTTCCTAAATGGCCGCTCCGCGGCATGTGGGATCCTCCCAGACCGGGGCGCGAACCCGGTTCCCCTGCATCGGCAGGCGGACGCGCAACCACTGCGCCACCAGGGAAGCCCTAAATGAGGCTTTTAATGCAAAGCACTTAGCTCATAGCCTAGCACATATAAATGCTCAATAAATGGTAGCTATTTCTTGTGCATAGAACTATTATATTATTATCCAACCAGCACCTCTAGGGATCAAAGTTAGGAGTCCAGATCACTATTTCTACTAGTTTATAGTTTGATTTTCTTCTAAAGCAAATCAGAGGGGCTGCTTCCTAAATGGAATATTGACAAGGATCTCCATCTTTAGGATCAAAATTTCTTCCCTGGGATTTGGGGGTTGAAGGGGTGAACTTCTCCATTTAAGTCCTGGGGAAACCTTGGCAGTTTGAACGTAACCTTCAACTTCCGCAGCTGTGGAACTCCTCTCAAAGAGCGACTCTGGGGGAGGAAAGGGGTTGCTCGTGTAACAGCTTGCTTCCGGGAAGAACTGGAGACATCTTTGTGGTCCTCTGAAGAAACCGAAAATGGCTTTCCCAGGCCAGGCCTCCCTTGCTTTTTAGAGATGAAAAAAGAAGAATGTTTATTAAAGAGAGTCACTTTCACTCACCAGATTTTGTGGAGAATCGCACTTACTCCTCTAGAAATATGCTAAGCTTCCCAGGCAAAGAAGGTGGATACTTGCCGAAAAGACATAGACTGTTCTTCAGACTTGGCTGTTCCCCCGATTTTCTCAGACACAGTACAGTTTCATGTTGTAACCATTATTTCGTGGACCTTGCAGCCAATAAAATAATCACAGAGAGATGGTTCGGTCTTGGTTCTTAAGTCAGTAGAACCTTTTGTGCCATCAGAGATGGAGGGAAACACACTCCAAGTTTAATTTTGAGTGACATTGGATGAGTACCTGGCTCTGGGCTTGGACCAGAGTTATCTAGCTGTCCTTTCATCGCGCATCCAGAAAACCACTCACGAGTTTCTCCGCTCATCTGTGCATTCTTGATCCTGCCTCTAACATTTTATTTCTAATTCCCCTGATGGCTTCAGTGAAAGTTCCCGGCAGAGATTGATTGCAGGGCATGACCCAAATTTGTAACTGGCCACAAAACGCTGTAAAACAAAGTTCACCGAATACCTTCCAGCTGATTGTGAGTAATTTTCGAAAAAGATCTGGATACGTTTTTCGTCTTCTTTTTTCTTTTTCCACATAAAATATCTGAAAAGAAGGGCTTTTTGCCAAACTCTGATTTTTGTAACATCATCTATAAAGCATGCTACACAACAAAATGGATTGCACAGAATTGCCGCCGGCGGCTGCAGCACTGCCTAGCAGGTTGATTTTTGTTTGCTGAAGTACCATTATTGACAGAGAATAGAAGCAGGGAGTAGGTGTGGTGACAAGGGAGGCCGGAGACCTGGGTTCTATAAGGTCTTAGAAGATTCCTTACTCTCCTTACAAGGCATTTTTCTCATTTGTAAAATGCATAAGAGCATTTGTCAAGCTACATCTTTGCAGAACTCTTAAACTCCTTCTGAAAATGGGATAAGAGAGGGCTTTCCCGGATCTGCAAAATATAATTAAATTACTTGAGAGGAGCTTCTCAACTTCAAGCTTTTGCCCACACAGTTATCTTACAGCTTTGACACCTGCTACTTGCTATGAATGCACAAGCATTGAAAGTGCTAATAAATAAAAATTTAAAAATTAGGAAGCGTGGTCTTGAAGAAAGTATTCACTCTATCATGGTGTCCTGAATACGCAGAGTTTAGTCATATTATTGTCGGCGAGATAGTTCCTGGCTCACACTACGGAATGGAATATATCAGAGTGTATCTGCTCTAGGATTCAGGCACGCCTGGGCCTGTTGGGAGCCTGTGGGCTGTTCCCACCCAAAATCTGTTTTACGAGGAATTGTGGAGCTGCCTGCTTACAAGCTTGTCCTAAGAAAGAGATAGTGAGAGCCATGGGTTAGGGCTGGTGGGCCAGGGCTGGGAAATGGTTGGGATTCTCTCATCTAGACAGTCTTTTCATTCCACCTCCAAAATCTTAACCTTGTTTTTCAGGCATGGGGGCTCTGTTGACACTAACATAGAAAAGGCACCAGACACCCAAGACCTCAATGGCATCGGTGCTAAGAGCTTTAGCAGCCTCAGGAGAACGAGTCATTGGAGCTCTTGGCGTCGTCTCCTGCATCAGGCGGGGTTGCCGCAGACTCTGGCTGTCTTCAGTGGGCAGCGACTTTGCCCACTCAAGTCAGATTCCATCAGGATCTGAGATAACAACACAGGGCTGTGAACATCAGAATTCACTCTGATGACATCTACAGGAACCGGCAGTATGTTTGACGTTATAGGGCACTGGCAGTAGGGTCGCCTTGAAGGGGCAGTGAGCTGACCCACTGCTATGTGGCCTGGGCTGGGGCATGGAGAGGCAGCTACCCTGTCCTGTGGACAAGAGGGAGCCACCGAAAGCTTTTGAAAGAGAGACTCTTGGTCAAAATTGGTCTTCCGGGGGATGCTCTGGTCTGGTATAGACAGGTTAAATGGAGCATCAGGGGAGGTTGGAGGCAGGGAGACCAAGTGAGAGGTTGCTTACGATTGTCTGCTTCAGAGATTTATACTGGAGACCGAGCAAAGCTGAGGTTTAGAGGGGCCACGTGAAAACTTGAGCGGACACTATGTCCAGTTGAAGGGGGAACTGCGTAGTTTCCAGACAGGGAAATAAACACCATTTTACTTTTAATATTAAAGAACCAGTACGTATGCACAGTATAAAATCAGAAAATACAGACAAGAAAAAATTAAGAGATGAAGAAACCATATATCTATTATGGCTGGCCAAAAAACTCCCCCCCTCTTCCCAAAGTGTCTATATCCTAGTCCCCAGAACTTGTGAATACGTTGTCTTAAACAGTAAAAAGGATTTTGCAAATATGGTTAAGTTAGAGATCTTGAGTGGGGAGGTTATCCTGGAGTATCTGGTGGGCTGACTATAAACACAAAAGTCACTGTAACAGGGGTGCAGGATGGCCGGAGTCAGAGAAGACAATACGACAAAGAAAGCAGAGGGAGAGAAGAGTATGTGATGAGAAGGCAGAAGTTGGCGTGAGGTGGGGCTGTGACCCAAGGAATGCAGGTGGTCCCTAGAAGCTGGAAAAAGCAAGGGAAGGAATTCTCCCTTAGAACTTCCAGAGGGAGCCTGCATTTTTTCTTTTTTTTTTTAATTAAAAAAAAATTTTTTTTTTAAATTTTTTGCGTTACGCGGGCCTCTCACTGTTGTGGCCTCTCCCGTTGCGGAGCACAGGCTCCGGACGCGCAGGCCCAGCGGCCACGGCTCACGGGCCCAGCCGCTCCGCGGCATGTGGGATCTTCCCGGACCGGGGCGCGAACCCGTGTCCCCTGCATCGGCAGGCGGACTCTCAACCCCTGCGCCACCAGGGAAGCCCACAGAGAACTTTTAAGGAGAAATGTATTGTACCGGTGTGTTAGAAAGATGCAAATTACCCAAAGCCTTGTTGAGGGGAACATCCCCACTCGAATCAAATGAGGAACCATATTTTCTGCTCAAACTACTGTTTCTATTTTAAACTATTATTATTATTACCACCACAATAATAAAAGCATCATAAAGGGTTTATAAACAAGACTTCTTTAGACGAAGCTTCTGAAATTGGCATTAATCTCTTGGCCCAGGATTGAACGACTGCATTTTGCATGCATGTGTACATGCGCTTGTGTGTGTGTACCTGTGTGTGTATTTTCCATGCACCCTATCCAAACATTTCTCTCACAGAATTAAATGCCTTGATGACATCACAGGAACTGAGCCAACCTTGGTTTGTATCATTTTCAGGAGATTATAAACTCTAATTCAAGCTTTCCAAAGTCTGACCAAATCTGAGGTGCTCTCGGCAGGAATACAGCACTTCGAGAGTCATCGTAATGCGTAATGAGGCATGCTTTGTGTGCAGTCGGATTGTTTGCTCTGCCTCTTTCCTCAGCCCTAAAGCCTAAAATTTAGAAGGGTCCTGGTGAGAGACTTAGAGCATGAAAAACATGCTTTTGACAAAATGTACAAAATAATAGTGCTGTGTATTTTACCATTTGGGAAAAGAGGCTGAAAAGGAAACTTTGGAAATTAAAGATATGAGCAGAATAAAACTAACTGAAGAGAGCTATATATATATATATATATATATATATATATATTTTTTTTTTTTTTTAAAAGAACCTTTGCAAAAGACATTGGAAGACAGTGTAATCTTCAAATTACGGCACTGATCTTTAGGATGAATTAAGGACAGAGTGGGTCTATGAATGGACATCACTTCCTTAATGAGAACGCCAGATGTCCACATGGAGGAAATGCAAAGAAAGCTAAACCCTTGTAAAATTTTATATATTATCCCTTTCACCAAAATATGAAAAACAGATTAGAAGGGGGAAGGAAAAGAGTTCTTCTATAAATAAATTTGAAGAAACACTGGACCAAAAGAAGACACTTGTTTAAATACATTGTCAAAGGAAGAAAAATCGTCAAATAAACAAGAATCCCTGCTTTCGACAGAACAGCCGAAACATTCCGTGTCGCTAGGCTCTGAAGCAGAATTGTCTTCACCCTGCCCTTGGAGTATGCCTTTCTGAACCCGGTCTTCTTCGGCAATCACATTTGTTAGGGATAAGAAACAAGAGGAGCTGTGATCTAGAGCCTTCTTTTGATGACATGGAGACATTATAAAGATGTTTTTATCAAGTGTCTATTGAAATCTATAGGTTTATGTTTGGCCTAGATCCTTGAATCACTTGCTGCTTTTCTTAGACTGCTTTCCCCCAACTTTCTCTTTCCCTGCATCTTGGATCCTTGCACTCTCAAATCATAATTTGCCATTTGCAGGGCTGTCATTGAACTTGTGAGAGAAACGCGCCTGTGGGCTAGAGGCCCCGTCAGAGACCTTGCCGAAAATCTAAGCATGCACAGCAAGTGCCTGCTGCACCCAGTAACGAGGACTCTAACTGCAGGAAGGGAGAAAACACATCGAATTCATGCCTGATGGCTTTAAAAAGATGACAACTCTCTGTTCTTGGAAAAAACAAACCAGTACAACAACAGAGATATGCAGTTTCCCTTCGTCTCAACGATGTTTATAACGGCCACGAAAGGATCTGAACCTGAAACACTGGGTGGGAAGTTTGTCGGGGTGGAGTGGAGGGAGAAGGCGTGGTCTGGGCATCTTGTGTTTTGGAGTTAGTCGTTTACAAGTTGTGTTATCTTAGGCAAACCATTTAACCACTCGGAACTTCTGTCTCCTCATCGGTAGAGGGGAATGACATGCCTGTCCCTTTAAGTCAGACCTGGTGTGGAGTGCTGTCTGGTACCTGGGGAATCTTCTAGAACCTTCTCTTCCTACCTCTTGCTTGTTTCTCACTGGCT
This sequence comes from Physeter macrocephalus, assembly GCF_002837175.3. Lineage (NCBI taxonomy): Eukaryota > Metazoa > Chordata > Mammalia > Artiodactyla > Physeteridae > Physeter > Physeter macrocephalus. The sequence continues at coordinate 67,906,207 of NC_041233.1, forward strand.
TCTGCATTGGTCCCATCTAAATCCAATATGGAACTCTTGACTTTGTGACCCCAGCCTCCGTCCTGTCCTGGCCCTTTGGAAAGGTGTCCGCTGCGTATCTGCATGTTAGCCCTTGGTGTTCTCCTTCAGCTCGGTTTGGCTCACATCCTGAGTCTCAGCCTCTCCGATTACATCAAGTTGGAACTCTCCACGCAGCTGGCACTAGCACCCCCTCTCTCCCCACTCTACTACTTGGCAAGTTCCAGCCCTCTGGGAAGGTAGCTTAGTAATATTAGCTAACATTTACTGGGTCCTTACCAAGCACTTTATTCATCTCATAAAGCTCTGTGAGGCAGAGATTATTGTCATCTCCATTTTATAGTAGAGGAAACCGTGACATAGAAAAGTCAACTAACCTTCCCACAGTCACAGAACTCGTAGGGGGTGGAGCTGGGATTTGAACGTAGGTCAGCGGTCAGCAAACTTCTGGAAAGGATCAGGTGGTCAGTATTGAGCGTTGGTGGGCTTGAATGGCCTCTATCATGGCTACTCAACAATGCCATCGTTGTGCAAAAAGTGACAGGCAATATATAAACACACGAGCAGGGCTGTGAGTCAATAAAACTTTATTTATTGACATCAAAATGTGAATTTCATATCATTTTCATGTGTCACACCATATTATTCTTTTGACTTTTTAAAACCCTTTAAAATTATGAGCACCATTCTTAGCTCGCAGGCCGCAGAAAGTCAGGTGGAAGGCTGGAGTAGGCCCATGGGCCATAGTTTGCAGACCCCTGACCTTGGCTATCATTTCTAGAGCTCATGCCCTTCACCAGCACAGGACGCTGCAATCTCAACAGTACCACTCTCACCCCTTTCACAGGTGAGGAAACTGAGGTCACACAAAGCTGGGAAGGAGGGGGAACTGAGAGCCCAGACAGACCACACCCAGTGCCTTGGCTTAACCTCTAAGTTATGGCAAGGAGATGAGGTAAGCTGGACTTGCCCTGCCCGCTTTGTGGCATAAACACGAAGATCAATGAAGTAATGTACCCGGCATACACAAAAAAGGCACACTCAAGTCGTTTTTTGGTTTGTTTGCTTGTTTTTAAATGTGTGGAAGCTCTTCTAAACTGTACAGTATAAACAACAGAGGTTAGGCTACCTTCTGAAAAACAATCTCCTAGAGGGAATGTATTAATATTTTTCATTCAGTTTACAAGCAGTTATCTAGTGCCTGGTTTGTGCCAAGTACACTGGGCACTGGTAGGTAACAATGGAGGTGACGGGCAACAACACTTAGTCAAGTGGGGAAAGACAGACTTGCCCATAAATGATCTGTATCCAAAGGGTTAACTGCTACCATGAACGGGGTGCAGGTGATTAAACCACAGCCACATCCTTGTGGGGGGTGGCAGGGCACAAAGGAAAGTGCAGTGAAACGTGCCATTCAAGGCAAATGGAGAAGAGACGTACAGACTGAGGGAAGAGCAAAGACACAGACGTATGGAAAGTCAGGTTGGCTGTCACGTAAGGAGTCTAGGGTGAGTGACAGAAATGAGGTGGCGAGGAAGGTAGGGCCCAACTGGATATGGGCCTCATAGTCTCTGCCAAAGTCCTGGACTTCCAGACTTGGCTCCTTAAGTTAGGATTGCACCAAGCCATAGGATAAACACGAGGCAGCTCTCCAGGGCATCGTTTGTACTCAGAGAATTTTAGGGGAAAATCATTGTTTCTAAATGGGGGGAAAGAAGGGGACATATAGAATAGAATTAAAAACCCATATGAAATTTTAAGACAAAGCATGAGATTTCAAAGAAATTCAAAGTAGACAGCTTTGAACTCCATCTCACACTCCATAGCTTTCCTGTTAGAGGGAATGAGATGGAAAGTTTTGAGAGGCGAGTGGTGGAGAATGGGCAGAAAGTTGTTAAACAGTGCAGTGACATGATTGGATTTGTTTCTGTCAAATTATAATGCTGGTGACAGCAAGGAAGAGAGATGGGAAGAAAGATATTAGAGGTCCAGAGATAGGAAGTTACTGCAACAACTAGGGCAGGGGCAGGTGGGACTGAATAGCTTAGAACAGAGGGGGTTTGATTTTGTCATTAAATGTACATCCCCGTTCCATTGAGAAGGAAAGGAAAGAGAAATAAGCACTTGCCTTGGAGTCAACAGCCCAACATCTGAACCCCTGATTCGTCTAGCTGTGTGACCTTGAGCAAAGCACTCAGCCTCTCTGAATTTCCCTTTTCCGATCTTCTGAAGGAGGGGAACCTGTCTTGCCTACCTCTAAGAGTCCTCGTTTGGACATCTAAGATAACATCTGTAAGAGCTCTTCGTCAAGGGCTTCAACGTGACTTGTGTTTCAAGGGAACAAAAGGCCAGAGCTCTCTCGGCTTGGTGACCTCTCCAAGAAAAGGCAATTGCTATTTTTTTCCCCTTCCTCAGCTGTTGGAGCTGCAGATCAATTGCAGCCAGGCTCAACAAAAAAAGGTAGTCATACATGATCAGCAAAATGCTCCAAATGATGTCATCCATCAAGATGGACATCGCAATTTGCCAACTATTTTCTCATAAATCAAACCGTGGTCCCTCAAGGAAGAGGGGCAGGTCTGGAGGAGCCTACATGGCAACGCTTATCGGGAGACCAGACGCAGGAAAGCCAGGGAAGCGCTCCCTTAAGGATACAGTAATTATTTTCACTCGATGGGAAATCAAGAGGGGCACGATGGGAGGGAGGGCTGGAGAGTGTCTGCCTCACTTCATTACAACTCCCCAGGCAAGGGACACAACATATGCTTTTCATTGGGAAGCCAATAATTTTGAATCGTGGGACAGGTGAAAACTTAAATGACATTTGCAAACCTTGATTTATTCCTCTGCTTAACTCCGGAACATGCTTTAGACTCAGCTCTATAAGTTTCCATAGATTGGTGGGCAATGTCAAGAATTTTCAATGACATAGTCAAGTGTTTCCTGTCCCTATCAGTTAATTAAATATTTTCAGTACTAATCTCTTCTTATTGCAATGGTTTCCCTTCTTTCGGCTGTGGGTTGGGAAAACAACAGATATGAAATATGTGTTTTATTGAAAACAAAATAACAAAAATAAAAAAGAATAATTTTTCCCCCACGTGCTATTTTACTTGCTGGAAATCTCATTAAAAGTTATTTATGAGCTGTTAGGGATCTCATAAGGATTACACCTAATTCAGTCTGTAAAGTTTTTGAGTTCTTTTTACATGAAGGATCTCCTTTCCCATTATTCTACTTTGGTTTGCACCCAGATAAATACTGGAGATCAACTTCTTGGCAGAAGAGGGCTCCTTGGTCCCTAAACTCACCAATGTCCCTCACGTGACACAGGCAAAGTTTGTAACTTCTTCCTCCCCTTTCTGCTGGACCCGCTCTGCTATGACCAGGGTAATCGACTGAGGGCAAACTTGTTGCAATTGATAAATTATTATTTGTGATATTATATACATTGCAGTGAAGGTGGCAGAGCTGTAGGTATCGTTTACATCCCTGAGGTTTGTAGGTTCTGCAACTAATCATTAGGACGAACTAACTAGTGGGTTAGTCCTAAGTGACTCGCCCATTTTCCCCTGCTCCTCCTCCCCCAATTCTCTCTGAAATAAGCAAACTGGATTTGATCAGAATGAGTAATTTCCCAGTCCTTTTTATAGGACCCACGCGCTCATTATTTTGCTGTTTCTCTGAGGCGTCTGAACCTCAGTTCACCAAAAATTGAAATGCTAATCTAGGCATTTTTTTGTCCTTCTAGACCCTTTATTAAAACATGCCAAATAAAGATGCTTTTAATTTCCAAAGAAATCTTCCTTCTGTTCATATTTCTAAGACACGAGGAAGAATGTAGTCATTCAAGTAGCTGAATATTCGAAATGGAATTTTGTCAGGTAGGAAATTGGCATAAAAATTTAGTAGCAATAACAGCCTTGCTACCATACCCATCAGATATACAATATACTCATGTAAGTGTTAGCTACAATTATTCCCGGTGCTCCTACTATCTTTTCTATCAGAAGTCTGGCCCATGGATGGCTTATTCTCTCCAGGTGTCTACATACTCCTCATACACCAGCTCATTTCTCTAATCGAAACACTAATAATCCCAAGTCCAAGATGAACCATCCAGCCAGATTGTGTATCAGCCTGGAATGTCATTTGGGCCACCATGGAAATAGCCAACTACAGTGTCTTCACTTACAAATCTTTCCCTCTTGGATCTCAAAGCATTTACAACTATTGTACATGAGACTGAAACCCTAGCCTACACTCCTGCATTTGGGCAAGAGTAGGTCCTCCCAAAAGTAGTCCAACACTAAGGCAATGGCTACATATGTTAGGAGAGAATGTATTTCTCCTTAATCTCGACCCTCTGGAGGATTTTAACCTTCTATATTCTTTAATAGAATTCTATATAAAAGGTCAGTTTAACTTGTTAATGATCATTGAAGCATACTGAGTATGTTGTAAGCCCCCAGATGAGAAATGTCTCTCGGGCTAGACCAGGGAAAACCACATGGGTTGTTTGTATGTTAGTCTAGCACAGTGGTTCTCAACCCTGGCTGCACATAAGAAGACAGACTGACTCTGCCTTTCCCCACCCCCAGCATTGTTGTGTTTGTTTTCTTTTGTTTGTTTTTGTCTTTAGGATTCCCAGGTACCTTTACGGTGGCAGCCAGGCTTGAGAACCACGAGCCTAAGTTTAATGAGAAAGACGGGCTGGGGTGATACTATGATAAGACCCTCCCCGAATCCTCAGTGCCTGCCCTTGCTATAATTAGGAGCAGAATGAACCTATAGGGCTCTGACTTACCTCTGACTCCAAACACAGCCTTAGAGGTGTTACCCACCCACTTTTAGTGAGTTGAATTATGTGTTATGGGTTGAATTGTGTCTCCACCGAAAAAAGATGTTGAGATCCTAACCCCCAGTACTTGTGAACGTGACCTTATTTGGAAATAGTCTTCATAGATTATCAAATTAAGGTGAGGTCATTAGGGTGGGCCCTAATCTAATACAACTGTGCTTATAAGAAGAGAAAAGTTGGACATAGAGACAGACACATACACAGGGAGAAGGCCATGTGAAGACGAAGGCAGAGATAAGGGTGATGCTTCTACAAGTCAAGGATTGCCAAAGATTGCCAGCAAAGCACAAGAAGCTGGCAGAGAAGCCTGAAACAAATTCTCCCTCAGAGCCCTCAGAAGGAACCTACCCTGCTGACACCTTGATCTCGGACTTCTAGCCCTGGACTGTGACATTAAAAATTTCTGTTGTTTAAGCCACCCAGTCTGTGGTACTTTGTTATGGCAGCCCTAGGACACTAATACACCCAGTGAATAAACTCAACATACTTTTAAACTCCAGGCAGATAAAGTTTACTAAGATCAGGGCTCAACCTTGAGCCCACACAGTCCATAAGAACAAAGTATCTGATTAGCTCTAATCATCTACAAAGTGAGGACTGCAAACACATTCTTCCTGGGGCTTCTGGGAGGAGGTGGCATCACTTGATCTGAGCTTTGGAAGAGTATTCTTTTTGACAAGAGTGAAGGGAAGCAAAGACATAGAAACAAAGAGGTTCCAAAGAAGTAAGAGGCTGCCTCAGTAGTGAGGCAGGGAGTCTGACAGTGGGCAAGAAGGAACAGCCTCGGCGTGTGTGTGTGCGTGTGTGTCTTTGGGGTGGGGACTTGGGCCAAACTGACAATAATCAAAAGAACAGTGCACATCCATAAAGCGTGTACTCGGAATGAAGCACTGTGCTGAATCATATTCAATCTTCGGGCTGAGTCAATGGAGCTCAGAGACTGTTATCGCCATTTTACAGAAAAGAAAGACAAAGCTCCGAGACTTGTCTGACCCCTGCAGTTGTATTCCGCATGTTTCCTGCTACAGCACATTGATCACTAGTTTATACCCCCGGTGGGGAGGCATGAATAGAGATGGATGGATGAGGAGGATCTTCAAGCAAACACACACCTTTGCTGGACTAGGGGCTCGCGCAGCCCCGGAGGTCCCATCCGTGTGTGGGTACGAGGCTGCCCACCGCACCCCTGCTGTTTCCGGTTGCAGACTCCCTTCTGGGGGTTACTGATAAGCCAGGGAGACCCATACAGAGCAAGGTGTGCTTTTGGATTGGAGTCCAGCTTTGTTCTTCGACTCCAGTGCTTTAGGGGAAAACAGAGGAGGGAAGAGAAGGAAACATTAAAAGTTCCAGCATATGAGTAGCATTTGCAATGTAATCTACGTGTTCTGAGCCAAGTTACTGTACACGCTCTGGGGAGAATTACAAATAAATGACGAAACGTTTTGAAACATGGCTTATACCTAATTAATCATGGAACTTACAGAACAAAGAAAGCATTTCTTCAAAGTTTTCAGCGTCTTCTCTATTAAGTGGAACGTGCGGGGGAGGGGAGGGGAAATCTCCATGCCCTGTAATGGATACACCATGCACTTTTTCTGAGGAGAGAAGTTCTTAATCTTCTTTGGCCTCCTGAAACCTCTGAATCCTTACATCTTTAATACTTTATGTTGAGCATTTTCATATTAAAGGAAACTGAAAGTTTCCAGATCATGAAAATATCCCTCAGCTTTTTGTCTCTGGATCCCTCAGCTCAAACAATACTGGTTTTGAGATTATGAGATCCTCAGGCATTTCTTAAGTACCCATGATATTGTGCCCTGAGATTCCCGTGTCCCTTTTATATGCCGCTACCACCCAGAGACATCTGTGGGCATGTTCTGCTTTGAAGGCAAAGCTCTGAGGCCCAGGTCTTTGCCATGGCTCTGCTGTCTCCATGCTCTTAATCTCTGGACCTTGATTTACCTGTTTGTAAAATGGGGAGAGTAATCGATATTTACTCTGGTTTATTTTGACTGTTAAGTAAAATAATGCCATAAAAGCACTTAGCCTAGTGCTTAGAACATAACCGCTCAATAATGGAGTGTGCAACTGAATCTTCCAGATTTTTTTTTTTTTCATTCTCTCCTTAACCATGGACTTGGCTGAGTCCCCATTTTGCTTGGCCAGCCAGGGCACTTCCTTAAAGTTCTGTTGTACCAGTGACAGATATGGAAGTCAAAAATCACTTTGCACTTGGTAGCCAGTGTTCTCTGTTCCTACAGGAAGCCACGGTTCCACTCTTTACTCTGGAGTTTTTCCATAGTCACCCCATGAGCTAGTGTGGACAAAACTTACAGGGAATTGGAGAGGTGTGGGTTTTTATTCCAAACGTTGTCACTTGTACCCTAAGTAGCTTTGGACAAGCCAATCAGGCTGCTTGGAGGCAGGCTCCCCTTATCCTGCCCCCTTGTTGAAAAGGCAGCAAAAAATGCAATGCATTAAAGTGGTTGTAAGAAAAGCTAAAGCCTGAACTCCCCTCTGTCCCAGTTCTATGTAAAGAATGCGAATGAAGAGCATATTTGCTAAGAATTTCCAAGAGCCACGGTGAGCATTTTCCAAGGTTTCTAAGTATATCCTCTCTTCCCGCCCTTGGGCAGCTCAGCCATGGCCATATGGCCGGGGGCTGACCATTCAGAGGTGCAGCCTGTGCTTCTGAATCTGGAGGAGGGCAGATTCTGAAGGCAGAGGCTCAAAGAGAAGGTCTAGCGTAGGGTGGTGGCACCAAATGGCCGGTGGTGGTGATGCCAGGGGCGGCACTGGAGCCAATGCCTTAGGCATAACCTCAACTGTGTCCTTTGCTCTCTAACCCCTCTTGGTTCCAGCTGATTTTTCATCTTAGCTCTCAGTCTTCCTGTAGACTCTGAGCCACCCAACATTGTCCTTAGAAATTCATTCTCTACTTAAGTTAGCCATTAAGCTCCTTTGCTCATAAATGAGAATCTAGACTGAGACAAATTAAGATACGCTCAGTGCCTACTATGTACCAAGTACTTTGCAGATGAGGAAACTGAGACCTGGAGAGTTAAGGTAACTTGCCCAGGTTGGTCAGAGGTGGTGCTGTGATTTGAAGCCCTGTCTGTCTGCCTTTTTCACTCAACTCTTTTCGCAGAGAGAGTGCTGAGAGATAACCCTGGAGCCCATAACCATCTGTATTTGCATTGAATTTGCCTTGTAGGTGGGGCCTTTGGAGGTTTACAGCTGTGATTGGACACTACATTTTCATCCCCCACCCTTCTTCCCACCCACTCTCCACTCCACCCTGGTGGTGAGCTGTTTGTAAATTGCATCAAAAGTGAAAAGCCTTCCAGTGCTGAGAAGCATCACTGGCCTGTGCCTATGAACCAGACAACAGAGGTGACGGATAAAGGGACCAAAACAGTGGAAGAACTTGGCTTTTTGTCCTCCACAGCAACTCTGTATTGTTCGTATGTGCTGCTGATTATCCTTGGTTCACGTTCCCTCAGCCGATGCCTTCAGAAATTAAATGCACATGCCTTGCACTGTGTGGTGAGAGCACTTGACTCATTTGGTTTGCATTTCACCTGGTGCCCTTATACCTGCTGTTGCACCAATAGATGGCATGGTCCTCACTCCCTGGTGTCTACGGATGGGAAGTCAGATGTTGCCATCTGCCTTTGGAATCGCACTCCACTGGCACTTCTCTGCAGGGGTGGGGTAGCTTGTCAAAGAATGGGAAGCCACCAGAATGACTATCCACATCCATGTTCCCATCATCTTCTCTTCCTCAAAACAAGGAGGGGGCTGGCCACTCTCTGGGCACCCAACCTCCAACAGCTTCCCTGGAGACAGACCCACATAAAACATCTTATTCTTGACCTCATTCCAGTGTATCTGCAGAGCATCAGTCTGGCCAGAACCTGGTCATCTTGTTTCTTTTCCACTGATTTTTTTTTTTTTTTAGAAGCCAATTATTAAAGATCTCGGGTAATAAAAGCAGTTTGAACTTCATTATCCCTTCTCCAGTATTAGATACTGAAGACCTCGGTCAGCGATACTGTGTAAAAACATGAAGCAGTGAATTAAATGCAACTTGATGGTACATGTTGTACTTTAATGAAAACAAAGGCTTGGGAACACTGTTTGTGAACATGTTACCCAATAAAGTGTTAGCGAAGGAGCTCATAAAGCTGCCAGAGGGATTTAACCATTGCTAGAGCAAGAGGGAAACGCTATTCAGTTGGGCCGGACACAGAGGGAGGTCTACAGGCTTTATCACAGACTCTGGAGGTTTTTATTTAAAACACATGGAAGAAAGACACTTGGGTTTGGCACCAAAATGTCTTGTGGTAAAGAAAAAAAAAAATTAGAAATATCCAAAAGAAATTAGAAATATCTGGGTTTTTTCTGGAGGGAAAAAAACCAGATGTGAAGAAATTAAGACAGGATGACACGGGGTGCTGCGTTAGCCCATTTAAAACGATGGCGAAGGGAAAGAACACTTCTCCATGGCAGCTGATAGACACGAGCAATTGAACAGTTCATACCCTCTCTGTTGTCCTTGTCACAAGATTTGTAGGTCGTTCTCAGCCAGCCACTGGGGTGAAAGGGCACAGGTTGTGACCTGCTGTTTTGCCAAAGTATGATCAACTCACACAAATTATAGGCGTAAGAGAGTCCTGACAACTTCAATAAGATGCGCAAGGAACGCAATTATTTGTGACATGTGAAACCAGTGTGAGACCATAATTCTGTCGGTGCGTGACAAGGCGTTATTAGCCGGGGCAGGCAGCGGCTTGAACCAGGAGCAGCTGGAGGAGAGGCAGGGAGAGAGACAGACAGACAGAGGGAGAGAGCTCCACAGGGAAAGCCCATGCCGGGCTTTCTCTCCCAGGGCTGCAAACAGCCAGGGTCCCTTTGTGGAATGTGGACCTGCTCAGAGGACAAGTCACCTGCCCACTCTCTGGTCACTGGAGAATGACGAAGGGTGTGATGGGAAGGACAGAGGGGGAAACACACCCTTGGCCTGTGGCTTGCACAGCCAACGTGTTTTCTTTGACATTGGACGTGATATTTTTCAAACTGTGTTGTGGTTTCAGTGGGAGAAGAGATGGGGGTCGGGGTGCCGGGCAGAAACCTCGGCTCCCCATGGTTTCTTCCCACCCAATCCTCCCTGGAACCTGTAGTGAAGGAGACACAGCCCAGGCCCCCGGGGTTTCCGCAGCCCTGGAGATACTGCTGCCTGCACCTCCGTGGACTTTGTAGGGGATCAGCTCAAGGTAGGTGTAGGTATTTCCTTTCTGATGATGGTTATGGAGGGTTTGGCCCGGGGTCGTGTGAGAGGAGGGTGGCTGGGCCCCAGGAAGGTTTCCAGGCTGCATGTGGGGGGGTCACACGACAGGTGGGTCACGTGACAGGTGAGTCTCCAACTACCGTATTCATGAAGCAGGAAGTGAGATTGTGTTCTGCTGGTCTCCTGCAGAGGGTAGCTGCTTCTTAGCCCAGTGACTGTAACCCCAGTGTTGAGTGGTGGGCGGTCATGACATGCATTCGTATAGTCAGTCAATGAATGTACCGTGAGCACCTACTCGGTGTCAACCAGTGCCCAAGGCATAGAGAATCTGAATGAGAAACACCTCCATCTTCCACTCCAGAGCTCTCAGACAGTGAGGATAGACAGATGAAAACAAAATAATTAAAACATGCTATGGGAATGGGGCAAGCTCTAGGAATCATGGGTGTACTGGGGGAGGCTGGCTTCCTCGTATCATTTAGAGGTCTGCTCAGATCTCCCAGGCAACGGGGGCCACTCCAACCACACCGTCCAAAACAGGTCTTCTATCTCAGGCTATACTTTCCACCTTGCTGTCGTGTCTTGTCATGTCTGAAGGCAGGGGCTGAGGGCACGCAAGCCGAGGATAATCAGCAGCACACACGCACAATGCAGAGCAGCTAGGGAGCAACTCTTTCCAGCGGGAGTCAGTATTTGACCGAAGAGCACTTATTTGTGCATATTCATTGTTCCTCCTCTTACAATGTAAGCTCCAGGAGGGCGGGACTTTTTCTCCTCAGTATTTGTCTCCCAGTTGCCCTGAACAGTGGGCACAAAGTACTTGCCCAGCCAACATTTTCTGAGTGCCTGAATGCCAAGCACTGTTCTAGGTGTTCTTGCTTTCACACACATTAGCCTGTTCAACCCTCCCAACCACCCAGTGAGGTAAGTTTGCTAGTTATCTGTTGCTTCATAACAAATCCTCTCAGAACGTAATGGCTTAAAATGATAATATTTATTATTTCTCACAATTCTTGGTTGGGGTTCAGCTGGGCCAGTTCTTCTGCTGGCCTCGCTTAGAGTTTGATGAGGCTGCATTGCTCTGGGAGCTTGGTCATGGCTTGATCATTCGAGATGGACACTTGTCCTCCAGGGTCCCTAATCAGTTGCCAGTCTAGCCTGGACTTCCTTACAGCACGGGGCCTGGGCTTCAGGAGAGAAGAAGAAGAAGCTTAAGGCCTGGTCGCAGAGGTCGCAGGTCGTCACTTCCTTCCTGTTCTATTGGCCCAAACAGATACCGAGGCCAGCCCATCTTCAAGGAGAAGGAAATAGACTTCTCTTCTTGATCCAAGGAGGGCATGCACCTGCCCAGATGGGAGGATTGTGTTTGGAGACTATGCACTACAGTATTATTAGCCTGCTTTATAGTTGTGGAAACGGAGGCTTAGAGGGATAGAAAGATGTGTACAAAAGTAGGAAGAAAGTGGCAGAGCTAGAATGTCAGCCTGGAACAGTCTAACTCCATCTCCAATGTTCTTTGCTTACTAGTGACTCTTCTCAGTAGCCCCTCCTGAACCTTGTGGGGCAGAGCTGCTATCTTCCGTGGCTGCCCCTCTGCTTTTTACTTTCTCAGAAGAGTGGCCAGGGTTTAAGGGGGATGGCAAGCTCTAGACCTGGAATTTCATCCAGCCTCTACAACTCACTAACTGAGTGAACTTGAGCAGATTTCGGAACCATTTGGAGTGTCTCTTCCTTATCTGTGAAATGGGACAGTACTGGTATCTACCACACAGGATTGTGGGAAGCTGTATATGTAAGGCACGCCACCCAATGCATGGCGTATGGTCATCGTTCAAAGGGTGACAGTTTTAAGGTGCCAAGTTCTCCAGCTGGACCCAAAAGGAGCCTTCACAGACTAGTTTCATAACTGAATTTAAAGTGTAAGAATTCCCAGATGGGTGAGCAAATACCCGCGTTTACTGTTAATCCAAAGATACATTCTGAAATCCGCAAAAATGCTTTTAGGGACTGGCTTGTGGGGATAATTCATCACACTCTCCCCTGCAAGAATCCAACTGGGCATCCTGACTTCCTGTTCTTATAGGGATGAAAGAAAGAAGAAAGAAAAGAAAAAAACAAGGGTGAACAGAATTATATGCAGCTCTGAAGCTAGGATTTAAGGATAGGCATAAATCTAAGTTACCAACAGAAAGCTAGGGAGAAACAAACAAACAAATATCCCCTGAGGGCCACTGTGTCTCATCCTTGACTCACTGGATTAGTCAGGACTCTTTGGGTTATTAGAGGTGACGTGCCCACACTACTCCAGACAGCTTAAAGCAAGAGGGGGGATTTATGGTCAGGCCTGGTTAGATCCAGGAGCTTATGCAGCGTTGTCAGAAATCACTGTCTCCATGGCTCAGATCTGCTTCTCCGAGTGGCCTTCTTTTCCTCTTCTGTAGTCAGGCTCCTTCCTGGGCAGCCTTTCAGTTGCTTCTAGTTCTATGACTCCAAGGGTCAGGCCCTTTCTCCTCCTGTTTCTTACTTTAAAATTCCCAAGAATTAGAATTGGTTGAGGTTGGGCCCACGTGTGACATGACCAACTTGAGTCCCAGAGTGTGAACTCTGGTTGTCTAGCCTACGTCAGGGCCTGCCTCTGTGGCCCAGGGGAAGGAATTCTGGGATTACTAGTCCTGTGGATTGAGGAACAGTTCTGCAGAGGAAGTGGGAACATTTAGCAAGTTCTCCTGAAGGACGGTTCCAACATAACTAAGCTGTGGGTTTACTAAAATCTCTGGGGAAAAAAAAGCTTTCGTCCCCATGAACACAGGCCTTGTGTAGCTCGTGGCTTGGGTGGGGGGCATTCTTCTCTTGATTATTTCTTTGTGCCCTATTTGCTGTGTTTATTTGTGGATATTTATTTTCCTACCAGTCTTAGGAAATGCTTGAAATAAGCATATACCCATGAACCAAAGTTCTAATTTAACACCTACATGTCACAACAAGTATTCCACAGCCCCTGGATTAACCAGCAGTCACCTTGTAAGCCAGAATTTGTGAAAAAAAGATGATATTTCTTTTATTTGTCCCCAAAAGTTTCCATTGTATACAAAAAAAATGAGACAGTGATCCTTTCGGGGAGAAGAAGTTTCTACTTTGGGTTTAAACCAAATAAAATAATATTTAAGGAACTATTAAATAAATTATTTATCATGTTAGTCAACGTTTGGGGGAATATAGCTTAGATAAACACATTTTTAAGGTCAGCCACTCTAAGGGCTGGGTTTTATAAAAACAGCCTCTGAGGAGCTTTAATAAATCTAAAAAGAAAAAAGAAAACATCAAGCACTTGTTTTCATTACTGAATCATTTTCTCTCGCTGAATAATGATCATTCAAGAGGTAAGCTTAACCAGGAGGCCCTGATAGCCACACTGGGAAACTCGCATATTATGAAAAATCTATGTTGATGGGAAGCACTGTTGGCCATGCTTGGATTTCTGTCAAAGCAGTCCAGTCTTTTGGTTGCATTTTAAATCAGATAAATGGACAGAGCTGGCTGATTTGGGTCATAAAATTGTCACATGAAGATAAATTCATTCCTACTCAATGGGAAACTTCAGAGTAGACTTAGAATATATGTGAGTACAAAATAATGCGTTTCTATTCCCTCAAAATAAACGGTGACCAGATTCATCAAGTGCATTTAATTCACCTCCTGGGTCCTCCCTCTTTTCCAATTGCAGCCCAAGGCATCTTTGGGGCCCATTTCTACTCCTAAATGGCATTCACAGCCAAAGGAAGGCATGGGATGGAGAGGAAAGCATGTTTGGATTCTAAGAAATGGCAGTGGAAGAAGTGAGGGTTAGGGGAGCTCTAATGAAGGCGGGGGGCAGGGAGAGCAGCCAAGGGGGGGCCGTGAGGAAGGGAGACCATGGGAGGAAGATTAAGAAGCAGAAAGGAGAAAATGTACCTTTGCAAAAACTGGGCAGAGACCAGCTCTGAGGCACTGCTTGCTGTGGCTCTGGTTTCATTTTTGCGTGGTTCATCACTTGTCTGAAACTTGAAGGGCTCTCATGACCCCTTCTTATCTATGCAAGGAGTCAACATCCCTGGATGTGACCCCAGCCCCACCTTGGTCTTGAAAGGAAAGCCGGGGCTAGGAATGAGGCTGGAGGTTCTGAGTCTTGTCTCTTCCAAGGGTGGAACCTGCAGCAGAATTTCATGGCTTCAAAAGAGAAGATACTTTCTGTTTATAAGCAGGAAAGCATGTCACTGAGGAGTTGGAGGAGTTGAGGTTGCATTACCATAAAGTGCCTCAGGCCTTGAAAGTTCAGGAGATGAGAGCCTGACTTAAACCACATCTGGGGCTCAAGGTTTTATTGAACTGGTAAAAAAAATAATCTCTGCAAAATATTTTGAAAATATTTGATAAACACAGACTGAAGCTACTGCCTACATGCATAGGGGACAAAATAGCCCTGAATTTAGAGTAGCAACCTGTTAGCAACCAGCCAGTACGTGGGTTAGGCACAGAGTGGAATGATTAGAAAGGCAGGCTTCAGAGCAAGGCAGAACCAAGCCCAAATCCCAGCTCTACCACTTGTTAGTGGTATAACCATGAGTGCGTGACTTCACCCATCTGTGCCTCAGTGGCTTCATTCATAAAATGGAAATGAATGCTCCTTTGGTGGGCTGCCATGAGGACCAAACAAGGTAAGTTGTATGGAAATGGTATTATGATAGATTGTCAAAATGGCCATTTCCCCTTCGACATCCACTTCTTATGATGTCCCATTAAGAGGTAGAGTCTATCGCTCCACCTCTCAAATCTTGGTTAGCCATGTGACTTGGAGCATTAGCAAATGTGAAACAGGCAAAGACTTGAAAATTGCTTGTCTATTGGAGGTTTCTCTCTTTTGCTGGGCTTGGATCCCTGAACCTGGTATGCAAATGAGCCTGAACTAGCCTGGTGGAGGATGAGAGGCCACATGGGCAACCAAGGTGACCAGCAGACAGTGTGTCATCTCCCATACACGTAAGAGAAGCAATTCTAGATCATCCAGCTACCAGCCCTCCTATCAGCTAAGTCCAGATGCAAGGGAGTGACCAGCCACAGAGATCAACTAAGCCAGCTCAGAGCAGAAGAGCACCCAGCCAATCCAAAGAACTGGAGCTAAATAAAAGGTTGTTGCTTTAAACACTAAATTTTGGAGTGGTTTGTTATGCAGCAAAAGCTGATTGATATAGGTTGTATCCACTTATTATTACTTACTAATTGGATCAATCAGTCATTTAAATTGCCTGATTTTTGTTCAAAATGATTTCTGTCTGTAGAGACAGACTGGGGCATGGCAATCTTTCTGGTAGCTATTTTGTACAGTCATGTGGTTTAGGATTAATTGCAAAAGACAAGAAGATTTAAGACATCAATAAAGATTTTTCTGAAAATATTTTAAAGTCTTTCCTCCCATCATATTTTAAAAGTTTGACATCAACATCCTACAAGCCAGAATAATATACAAAGCAAACACCAAACACTGAAGCTCCCTAAGGTTCAACTGCAAGATTGGTCAAAACAGAAAGTCACTCTTAAACAGTTCTGAAGCCCTTAACCCAGGGAACCAACTGGAACCAGAAGAAATGAAATGGAAATAAAAAGGATGAAACTGGATAAAAGGGAGGTCAGTGCCTTGGAACCCATCCACATTCTCTGATGGGAGTGACAGGCTTTGCCAACTACCCAACTGTAAAGGAGATAAAAGGATTTATGGGCCAAAGCAAAATGAAGAATTATCCAGATAATTTAGGCCAACTGAGCACTGTCATCTGAATTTACCAGTGAGTTGTAGCCAAACTGTGTCTGATGGCTTCTATTATCTAGACAGCTGTCTCATTCTTCCTCTTTGCTTGGAATTTGTATGTTCTTTGGCATTTCAACTGCTTTTTATTGCCTATATTCTTTACCCAGGTTGTTGCTCTCTGAGGTTTTGATGGTAAGAAGCGTGGATAAGTTTTGGAAGCAAAGTTTTGGCCTGAAGACTCCAAAGCATTCGTTCATTCAACAAATATTTATTATTTAATTATTAGGTGCTAGAGACAATGCTAAGCATTGAGGATGCAACAGTGATTCAAAGGAACAAGATACCTTGGCTGGCAGCTTAAGTTTAGTGAGGGAAGAGGATCCATCACCAGATAAGACAATATAATGTGAGAAGTGCTGTGACTGGGGAAGTACAGGGCATTGTTGGAGAATATGGTACGCAATTCAGACCTGGGCTAAGTGGTCAGGAAGCACATCACAGAGGAAGTGGTGCCCAAGATGAAAGATAAAGAACAAGCATTAAGTAGTGTGAAGAAGTAAGGGAAAGAGTCTTATGGACTGAGAAAACAGTATTACATCACTCAGCCTGAGAGAGTACTGCAGAATTAAAATGTTCAGTATGGGGCTTCCCTGGTGGCGCAGTGGTTAGGAATCCACCTACCAATGCATGGGACATGGGTTCGAGCCATGGTCCGGGAAGATCCCACATGCTGCAGAGCAACTAAGCCCGCGAGCCACAACTCCTGAAGCCTGTGTTCCTAGAGCCTGTGCTCCACAACAAGAGAAGCCACTGCAACGAGAAGCCTGTACACTGCAACGAAGAGTAGCCCCTGCTTGCCGCAACTAGAGAAAGCCCACGTGCAGCAATGAAGACCCAACGCAGCCAAAAATACAATAAATAAATAAATTTATTTTTTTAAAAAATGTTCAGTATGGCCAGATGCTTGCATTAGCACCAAGTACTCTGTGGAACCTCAGTACCATTGAGTGAAATGATGGTGAACACTAAAACCATGGCCAAAGCCTGGCCATGACCTGCCTTCCCAGGTCTGACCTAGAGTCATGGTTAATTTCAGGTGGTGATACTGGTTGGTGCTTTTAACAGCTGAGTCTGTGTGGCCAGAGTACGTGCAAGTGGAAATAGGCTGGCTGGCCCGCTAGTGTTCCGAATGGAGGTCTACCCAAGACAAGTGTATATCCCTCAAGGTTAAGCCAGACTCTGCAACATGTTTTCCTACTTCCAACCAATTGAGACATAAGAGAAGGGTGAAAAAAAAAGGGAGAGAGAGAATATGGTGAGGCTCAGAATCCTAAGAAATTGTGACTTTCAGGAGAAGGGTTTTAAACTCTGTTTTAAACTTTAGCAATCCTTGTAAAAAACATAAGCTACTGGCCAGAAGCACAAATTCAGAGTGTGAGCTATATATAAAAAGACCCCTGTATTAGTTATCTAGTGCTGTGTAACAAATTACCTCAAAATTCAGCAACTTAAAACAGCAAATATTTATTGGCTCTCAATTTCTGCAGCTTAGCTAGGTGCCTCTGAATTATGAGAGACTTTATGGTCTCTCATAAAGTTGGAGCCAAGCTGTCAGCCAGGGCTGCACTCTCATCTGAAGGCCTAACTGGGGAGGATCTGCTTCTAAGCTCATTCATGTGGTTGTTGATTGGATTCAGTTTCTCATGGGCTGTTGCACTTAGGGTCTCAGTTCCTTGCTGGCTATAGAGGACTGTTTTGTTTTGTTTGTTTGTTTTGTTTTGTTTTTACCATGCAGACCTCTCCATCGGGTACTTTACAGCCTGGAAGCTGGCTTCTCTTAGAGCTAGCAAGTGTGAAAGTGTGAGAGAGGGCATGCAAGACAGAAGCCGTAGTCTTTTTATAACCTAATCTTGGAGGTGGCATCTAATCACTTCTGCTATATTGTATTAGTTAGAGATAAGTCAATAAATCCAGTCGACATTCAGGGAGAGGGGGTTATACAAGGCCATGAATACCAGGAGTCTGGGATTGATAGAGGCCATCTTAGAGGTTGCCTAAAACAGCCCCCAAACAAGGAAATGATGTGTGTATATTCATCCTTTTCTTTCCTCCTCTCCTCTCCTCCTCCTAGAAAGAATAATAACAGTTAGCCTGTAAAATTTTTAAAGGATGAAATGAGGGAATAGCTGGCAAGTGTTGGGCACATATTGGACCACATTCAGTGATGGATGTTGAGTGGGAAAGCATCTCCTCTTCATTTATATTTAACATATCCATGGGCTATTGTCACTCATGATCAGCCAGTTGAACTTTTTGGATGAACTAATCTCAGGAAAAGCTGATTTGACTTTTTTTCCCCACACAACCATTAAAAACCATAGAATGAGAACAATGGTACATAGGGGGAGAGTAAGGAACAACAGATAAACGAGATGCAGGGCTGGTGGGTCTCATCAGAAGATAGGATATCCTCTGTTTTGATGTTCTCTCAGGAATAAACTTTTGCAATTTGTATACTGCCTCAGAGCAAATGGGAGTCACTGATCTTTGTTGAACAATTACTCAGAGTCAGGCATTGTTCTAAGCATTTCTCATGTATCCTTTAGTCCTCAGACAACCTATGAGGTAGGTGCTATTATAAACCCATTGTAAAGTTGAAGAGGAAGGAACTTGCCAAAGCTTATATAGTTAGTAAGGAATGAGGGTAGGGTAATTCCAGAAAAGGTAGTTATCACAAAACTCTGTACCATACTGCGTTGCATGGACCACAATGTCTGTGGTTGATTTTGTGGACTTCTGATGGGCTTGGCACAGTCTTTTGCCTCGGTGGGATATTGGCAAGCCACCCCCATACATTGTGAGGATGCGAAGCCCTTGGGCTCCCCTGATGCTACGGTCATATGACCAGTCATATAGAGCCCACTCATCTTAGGTTCCCTTCCAGTTTGCCTAAGAGCTTAGGAAGTTCCTTTATTCCGACTGTGGTCTGAAGAGCACACATCTTGCCCAGGGTCTCTGAGGCCCTGGATTAATGGCCCCAGCCCCACCCCAATTAGGTGAGAACAATGATTAGATAGTGATCTCCATCTAAGCAAGGGCTGAGGCAGCTCAGAGGGCAGGGAACTCACAACTGCTCATGGCATCCCCTCATCTTTTACAACATAAAATTAATTATTTTTCATTTTTCAGGCCAAGAGAACTTTCCTCTTAGGTTTATTTTTAAATTAAATGCATTTAGGACCTAATTATTTATCTTTGCCTACTTCCCTTCACTAAACCTGCTTTATAACTGCTGCAACCAGAAAGGCACGCTGCAGCTGGGAGAGAGATGAGGTTTTACTATTTGGAAAGAGTTCCAACATGTTTAGAAACCACTGACAGAGAAAGCTGTTTCTACCCAGGACATTCAAAACTATGCCAGGAAAGTAGAATAGAAATTGTGGAAATATGGAGGGACCAGTGAGATAAAAACAAGGACTGCAATTAACATGCAAAAGAAAGTTGGAAGAAACCCCACTGAAAATGTTGGCATCTGGTAGATTTCAAGCTTAAGGATAAAATCTCCAAGTTAGGAGAGCAATTTTTGGTTTTCCAGCAAGTACCTCTAGGGGCAATAATTTTCAGGGAA
This sequence comes from Physeter macrocephalus, assembly GCF_002837175.3. Lineage (NCBI taxonomy): Eukaryota > Metazoa > Chordata > Mammalia > Artiodactyla > Physeteridae > Physeter > Physeter macrocephalus. The sequence goes on from NC_041233.1 coordinate 67,925,786, forward strand.
AGGTAGCTCATAACACTGAACATAGTATTAACATAGCAGGCTGCTTGCCCAAACTTACTTTATTTTCATTTGCATTATTGGTTTGAAAACTCCACTGGGTTCGTGATCCGTATCATGTTGGCACCTGTCCTCGTAGAAACTGAAATGCTGAGCCTGCATTTTACTCTGACTGTTTTACTTGACTTGGGAGAGGCCCAAAGAAATTTAGGTTGCTACGGGAAGACTGATAAAACTCTCAGCCTTTCTCCTCAGGAGATCGTTCCCCCGGGGAGATATTTGGGGGGCGGGATACTTTTCAACTGAAACCCAAGAACATCAGCGGTTCTACAAAAGCCTCTGGGATATGTACACGTGTGTATATGTACATAATGCGCGTGTGTGTGCATGTATATATACATACATACACACACATGTTTTTTTGCAAGAGAATTGCGGTGAGAGGTTAGTTATAATCACATACAAATTTGGAAAACTGCCGATGAGGTGCCTCTAATGGTGATAGCCAGATCTATTGGTATGATGTTTTTTCAACCACACTTATGACTGTGACATTTCTATCCTGGTAAATCGGGTGAGTGATTTGTCACGCCTATTTCACACAGGAAGAAACCGAGATCTGCCTTAAGCCATAGAACTAGATGGTGGAAGACAAAACTAGGACTCTCGACTCTGTGACCTTAGCCTCTAACTTCAATTCTACTTCCTCTTACTCTGAATATCCTGTGGTGGAAAATCTGTGTGATCCCCCAAGGAAAGATCCCAATCAGTATAAGCCGATCAAGTTTACTCCCTACAGCAAGGCTGGAAACAGACAAGAAAAATCTCCCTCCCAGGCTCCACTGCAGCCCAGAGGGGGGACTCAGAGTCTCTGCAATGCAGCCATCACGCATGGCTTCACGGTGAGACATGGACCCTGGTGGCCACTGGCCCCCTGGAGTCTTCTGGTCAGAACTAACCTCTAGCCCATTCCCCACTGCGTGAGACATTTCTTTCCTGGTTGCCTACAGCACCTTGAGTTTCTTATAGGGAATTACCTCCTTCCCCCACGTGCCATTTTGTGAAATCTTGGCAAAGATGTAAGTCAGGGTGCCCACTTCCCATATGGAAGCTGAGACGATGGGTTCTTTCCTTTAGCTGCCCAGGCAGAAGGGGGAGCAGACTCTCTCTCCCGGTATTAGAATAGAAGCTTTCCCAGCCAGTACTGCCTACTGGGTCTCCAGTGTCCTACTTCCTATACCTGTGGAAGCAGGAGACTGCCTGGGGAGAGGAGAGCTTTTCCTTTTTACCATACTTCCCAGCCTACTCAGAAGAGGGGCTAAGATTGGGTGTCCTGGATGCCTTTTATTTACTGGGGGCTGTCTGGCTGGCTTCATGGAAGAGGGAGATGGTATTGGAAGTTGGAGGATATGGAAGACTTTCTCGAGAGTTGGAATGGCCTGAATAAAGGCCTGGAAGTGGAGAAGCAATGAGTCTAGTTTGGAGCACAATATATGTACAGGACAGTGCTGGGAGCTAAAGCTGATACACCAGATTGGCATTAGCCTTTGGAAGGTCCTGAATGGAAAGCAGGGCATAAAGAGGATGGACATTTTCACAGTCAGCCCTGTCGGATCCTGCTCCATGCCTTGGCTGCACTCTGACAGCCAAACTGGAGCTCTGTGGATGACCACTGCATTTCTGGAAGAAAGAGTGGACTAGACCTTCCACTTCCACAATGGGAGGCCAGGAAAAGCCTTGCAGTTCCTGCCGAATTCCACCCTATGTGTCACCCTATGCGTTTTCTCCATTAATACTATCTCTTCTCTCTCTCTGCTTCCCAAAGCTGATAACCAACTCCTGAAAATTCTACCCTCCAAATATCTCTCATAACCGTCACCTCTCCCTCTCTAAGTCGTGAGCCAAATCAGCGCTCAACACACACCTCCTGGCACAGCGCACTAGGCATCTAACTGACCTTCTAGCTGCAGATGTACAGCCCCTCCCACAATGTCCTCAACATCCAGCCACCACAGTCCACCACAGGGCTCTCTCTAGAGCTCAGTCCCATGACACACTAGATATCCTTCATGACTAACCACTGACTCTGGATATATCCAGTCTCATGAATTTGGCACAGAAAGCCCACTGTGATGTCCTAGCCTGGGAGCATGCCTCCTTCCCCACTCTTTCCTCCATAGATCTGTCCCACATCGTGTGCTCTGTGCCTTTGCTGTTTCACACCTGCATGATTTTACACACGTTCCTCTAATGCCCCCTTTCACACTTAGGTTCCACTTAAGCACTCTTTCTCCTCTTTCTAGATTCCACTTAAATATCATGGGGGGAGACGCAAGGGGGAGGAGATATGGGGATATATGTATATGTATTGATGATTCTCTTTGTTACACAGCAGAAACTAACACACCATTGTAAAGCAATTATACTCCAATAAAGATGTTAATAAATAAATAAATAAGTAAATATCATGGTGGGCGTGATGCCTGGCATATATAATAATTACCCATTGAGTGTTTGTTGAATGTGGATCTCAGCAAAACCATTTTGCCTTCCCCTTGGCCCCAGCTAGTCCTTTCTTTGGACTCCTAGGGTTTTTTGTATGTCTACACCTCCACTGTAGCATTTCTTACATGGGGTTGTAATCTCTAATTCTCTCATTAAATGGTAGGCTTCCAGAAGTATAGTGTGTGTGTGTGTGTGTGTGTGTGTGTGTGTGTGTGTGTGTGTGAGACTCTGCAGAGTCCTCTGTAGACATTTCCTCTTACTACCCAGGGTGGCCAAGCAGTGGTTGTATAACCTAAGTTTGGCTAACTGGACCCTTGACTGTACGGCAATGATGAAAGGAATGGCCGGCGCTCCTTTACAGTGGCAATACCCAGGTGAGATGATCAGGATGTTCCTACTACAGAGACCTTACCCCTGGTTCCTGTCTGTCTCTAGCTGGATTCTGTGGCTTCCTTTTCCATCCCTGGGTACCTCAAATTTTTCTAGTAGATTCACTTTTTTGTTGTTGAGTTCATCAGTGTTAGTTTCTGTTGCTTGCAACCAAAACAAGTCTTAACTGATGTAGGGGAATGAGGGGAGAGCTAAGGTATATTCTCTGAGATTCTGTATCTCTGCCATTGCTGGTGGTGCCAGAAAAGGAAGGTCCTTTCTTTCTTGTATAAGAAATAGAAATCAGCTCAAAGCAGCTCAAGGAAATAGGAGAGCTAATTGGAAAAATACCATCTTTGCGGGAATCTAGGAAAAGTTGAACTATTAGGTTTGAAGTAGGAAAGGAACCAAGAACAGATGTTTGCTCTCTGCATCTGTTCTGTTCTATTATCTCTCTATCTGATTATCATAACTTCAGCTTGCATATAAGCCCATATAGTGCTGCTGTTTGCCCTGAACAAGTGCCCTCCACACTTACCACTTCTGGGAGAACAACAGTCCATGTTTTAATTGCCAGCACCTGTGACTCTGTTATGGGGCAGATCAGAAGTCCTAGGGAACCTACAGCTCCAGGAGCAGTCCTCAAGCAATAACTGACAAGAGCTGGAGGATAAATCCCCCAGCTCCCTCCCCTCTTGGCCAAGACAACTCTGAGGCACACGTTCTACCCTGGCTCTCTGAGTTCCCCAGCAAGATGAAACTCCATTTGCCCACTGTGGAAATGTGCTTGACTGTGTTGCTCCCTTTCCTTCTCTCTTTCCCTTTCCCTGACCAGTGTTTTCTGGGACCACCTCCCAAATACACTCAAGGGTCTATACTTCAGAAGGAATACACTAAAACAGCCCATAATGGTCCCAGTTCAGCATTTACATGGCTATGCAATGGTAGGATCCACCGCTCACAAGCACCTTTATTCTGTCTCACTGTGTCCAAATTCCAAAGAGAGAGACTGGCTCTCTTTTTTGGTGAGAGAGAAGCTCATCTTTTTAAGTCAAGCTGCATTCAGAGGTGGCCAGTATGTCCATGGATGGCCACCCCAGGCCAGCTGATCATCTTTAGCCAGGAGGGGAGAGTCGTAAGGTTTTCTGGTCAGTCCACAGGCCTGTGGGCAGGAGACCCTTGAGTCTCAACTGGGGCCATTTGCCTTTCAGGGAACTATCACCCAGGTGGTTGCATGGGAAAATCAACACAAAAGGCTGTTTATTGGACATCAAATAATTATTTACAAACAGTGCTTTGATAGGTTAAGCACAAAAGAATCAGAAACATATGGATTAAATTTTCATTGAAATACACACTTGAGTTTGAAAATTAACAGGATATGAGCTTAGGAAGGGATTTTTCCCACTTTCTTTTGCCAAGCCAGATTATTTTGAAAATAACTCGGGAAGTTTTTACAGCTCAGGCACCCTCCTACTCCCTCCATCCCTTTTCTTTAGCTTTTCCTTCACACGGAGTTAATTAATAAAAGCAACATTTATCAAAGAGGACAAGTCAGCTTGTTTGCGTGTCATGTGGTGATGGGGGGTGGGTGTGATCATCTGCAGGATGGATGCATTTCATGGAGATCTGAGGTCATCAGTGCTGTGATGACCAACACCCAGTGCTCACGTCCCATGTGTCGAGCACACTGTGCTAAGCCCCCGGGAGACCCCCACCTGGTAGGCGCTGTCACCATTCCTCATTTACAGAATAGAAACTGAGACTTAGGGTTAAAGGTATTTTTCCCATGTGTAAACAGCTAGTAAGTGGCAGAGCCAACATTTGACTTCTCTCCTGTCTTCTGAAACCACTGAGGGATCTTACCCTGTGAGTGGGGACTCATAAATCCTCTGAGTTGGAAGGGAGTTCTAACCACCCCTTCATTTTATTAAAGAGGAAACTGAGGCCCAGAGACGCAAAAGATCAAGCAAGATTATTAGGCTTGGGAGCCTGGTTTAGACAGACAAGTTATTAACCAGAAGCATTGCCTTTTCCAAGTGTTAACTATTTGAAATACTCAAAGGAGAAAACCGTAGCTGTAGCTGTAACATCTAGTGCTCAAATTCCAGTCCCTGATTCTTGAGATGGGAATTGTTTGCCTATGAGATATGATTATAAGGACAAGATTTGTTTAGCACCAGCCTCGTGACATATTGGGAGTTCCCAGGTCTGGTGCTCTACCTAAGTCAAACAGATAACTTTACATCAAGAGGTGATCTGAAGGCCACTGGATGGCTCACCCACCCCAGAATACCTCCCCCAGCCCCTGCCTTCCTATCTAATATTGCCAGCAATAGTCCCTCCTTTGTAGTACTGTGGTACTGTGTGGTGCCTCCAGTGGTCCAAAAACGAATGGAAACATGTTGCAAGGGAAGAAGAACAATTAGATTCTAAAAGTGAATCAATTTAATGGATTTAAGTCCCAGTCTTGAGGGAGAGGGATGTGCTTTGTCCCGTCCAGGAAGCCGGGTGTGAAGGAAAACCTTGAGCTGACTGTTGTCCCCTGCTCAGAGCCATAGCCACACAGAGGCATTGTCATTGTCAAGGTTCTTCTGGCTGCAGGGAAGAGAAACCCACTCCAACTACTTCAATAAGGACACAAGCGTTTCTCATGCAACCCAAGGAAGGAAATGCAGCTGAGCTCTAGAACCAGAAAGGCATCAGATATCAGGGCAGCTACTATGTCTGACTTTCCCTGGTCCAGGGTTGCATGATGCCCTGTCCCTGTTACTCTCAGGGATTCTGCAGACCAGTTGTCTGCCTCTAGACGAACTTGGCAGAGGACATCCTTTCCACGGTACCCACAATGGGTCCAGTTTGAAAGACTAACAGTCGATCACTGTGTCTTAATTCCAAATTCTTGGGAGAGAAAATATAATTGATCCAACTTGAGTTTTCTATAAACCCTTCATCCCATTCACAGCAGCCAGGCAGTCTGGGTTCCCACTATGAACACAGTTATGTGGATCAGCTCCCTTTCTTCCATAGCAACAGAACCTTTTAATGTTCAGCTGGACACATGGTCTCCCAAAATAAAGACTGTATTTCCCTGCTTCCCTTGCGGTTGAGTCACGTGACTCAGCTCTGGCCGATGGGACATAAACAGAAGTGTGTGTACAAGTCCCGGGGAAGGGTCTTTATAGGGAGGAGTAATACCATCTCCCTCCCTTTTATGGCATGTGGACACGATGTTGAGAGATGAAGCAGACATCTCAAACTAATGGAAGCCATGCGTTGGGGATGGCAGAGCAAATGACGGAGTCTGAGACCCTGCTGACTGCAGACGGCTCTTCCAGCTTGGAGTGCTCAGGCCCATTTCCCTGTGACGGAGAAATAAATGTCTATCTTGTTCAGACCGTTGCTATTTTGGATTTTCTATCATTCTCAGCCAAACCTAGTCCTTTACGCTAGAGGGCATTAAAGGAAGCAAACCTGGGGATGTGCTCCCTTTTCCCATTTTATTGTTATAATGCACATTTGTCACACACACACACACACACACACACACACACCAGTCACCATAGAGCAAGGCTGGAGAGATCTTTGGCTTGCATTGTCCCTAAACTATATCTGTCTCACTTCTGCAGCAAGGCTTATGGCTTCTGAATCGGCATCCTTGTGGGCAACTGCAGTTCACTGAGGGCTTATTTGGGGAGATATTCAAGATCTCTAGGGAGAACTTCCTGATAATGGGCAGATTCTTTCTCCTCCTAATGATAGGCGAGCTTCTAGAGAGCACCGTGGCCTTTGTTCTTTGTTTTCAAGGAGACAAACTGTTATTTCTTGCCTCTGAAGAAGCTTCTAATATGGGTGAAATATCACAAATAATTAGGCCAAATAGCAATGCAAGTCCCACTAGAAATAATGCATCCATTATTTCATTTTATGCTCATCATTAGAGCTCCTGCCTGATTTAAGTTGGTGTGAAGATAGCTGTGGGTATTCCCTGCCTGAGAACTCTAATCCTACTCTTTATGGAATATTTACCATTTCTCATTTGATTCTTCCTCTCTTGATTCATTGTTTCACAATTAAAAAGTTCTGATGCTATTTTGATCTCACATAAAAACTCTGTAGTTCCTCAGATGCCTTGTTTCTGGGCTTCCCTTATGTCTTGGGGAGGCATCTCAGGGTGGGGTTGAAAAGCAAATGTGTTGTGGAAACTGGGGGTTTTAGCAGTTACCTAAATATGAGGGAGGGGCTTTCTACAGAGTCACTTGATGGTCTGAGTTAAGGAAGCCATTCAGACACCCAAGACCGAGGGCAGACATGAGGACCATCTGGACCAGTGTCTCTTTCTGCAAGCCAACAGTGGGGTTATGAGGGGGGTGGATCTGTCCAGAAATTGGCCCCCCAACAAATATTTGCTGATGGATTGAAAGAAATGCATGAAATTTTTGAAATAAATATTGCCCATACAAGACAAAATGTTGATTAAATTCTGGAGAAGGCAATAACATCAAAGGTATATGAAGTCTAGCTGCAGTCTATGCCTCAGTTCTGAACCCTGAGTTGTTGCTTCTAAGGAAATCCTTGTGAGGTCATCAACCAATAAAGGAGTAACAGGTGAGGCCCCACTGCGTGCCCAGCACTTGCCAGATGTCACGAGTCACATAGAAACAAAAGATGCATTTTCTGTCCCTGGTGGGGGACCCCCCTTTACTCAATAAGGGAGTAATATAACAAGGGTGTATGAGATGTGTTTATAAATGATAAGAATGACTCCACCAGCCTGGACATTCATTACCAAATGGTGGGGAACCAGCTAAAAGTAATATCAGGAAGCAAAGATGAGCGGCATGGTTGAGAGCTTCTTAGAGGTATTAGATCTCATACCAGGTCATATGGTCAGACATCATCTGAGTATCACAAATGAGATATAATACAATACAATACAATACAGGTGGTGGTGTTCTGAAGCCAGGCAGACCAGGGATCAAAACCCAATTCCTCTACACACTAGCTGTGCCTGCAACCTTGACTAAATTACTTAACCTCTCTCCTGAGACCCAGATTCCTCATATAGAAAACAAGTGTAGTAGAAACAACAGAATCTACATCACAGGATTTTGGGAGGATTAAATAAGACAGAACACATAAAGTACTTGACTTACTGTAATGCTATTGGATCTTAGCTCTTGTCATACAGTAATGATAGTAGTAACAAGCCTAAAGCTAAAGGTTATAGCAAATACACATTCAATTAATCATTGATTCACTCAACAACCATTTATTGATTATCAGCTTTGGGGCCAGGCCCTGGGGATACGGTGATGAGTGGAAAAGGATGAAGATCTGCTCTTACCAGGTTATAGCATAAAAGGAGAGAAACACATCAATCAACGATGACACTAATGGATACATAAGCATAAAGAGAGACAATACTTTAAAGGAAATAACCAGTTTTGTGAGAGCTAACGCCAAGGAACCTCAACACAAGTAGGGGTTCACGAAGGCTTCCCAGGCGAAGTGAAGATTGAGTTAACATCTGAAGAATGAGAGGGAGTTTGAAAGAGGAGAGGAGAGGAGACAGCAAGGTGCAAAGGCAGAGAGACAGGCAGGAAGAAGAGCAGGTGGGAAGGCGAGGCACAGTCCAGGGAGGGGGCAGGTAGCGGGAAGAGCGGTAAAACTGGAGGGGGGTCAAGGTGTCCAAGGGGCAGTCAGAGAGGGAGGTCAGCAGGCGGAGACTTGAAGCTAGAGATGGGGCTGGTGGGAAGGAAATGTCCAGACCATACTGGCATTGGAAACCGCATGAGGGATGTCGATCTTTCATCTTGAGGAGGGCACACGCATCTGATTGGAGTTTCCAGAAGGTCATCTGGAGGCATCCCTCAAGGGTCTTCCTCCTCTTCCTCCCAGCACATCATCTGAACCACTTACCTGGAGCCAAATCACACTGAGTCACGTGGAAACTGCTTCTCCTGCTTCTGTCTGGTCTTCCCACAGAGATCATAAACTCTCCGGGGGCCAGAAACACGTGTTCCGAGGGCTGCCCGCACTGACTCACACAAAGTCTTGAAAACAGTAGGTGCTTCAGGTGAGCCTATGCCCAAGGAAAAGGCAAACCCCCATACAAGGCGGAGTCTCCCTGTTCGAAGAGAAAACCAACCCAGCTATGTAAACTCTTGTGAAATAGTAAGACACTTACTTCCAAACTTCATCGATGAATTTATTTGCATATATGGCATATTACCTAGACTAGTGTAAGCATTTAGAAATATAATGTTCCCCAATCTTTTAAAAAAAGTTTAGATCACGGACTGATTGTGTTCAGATTCTTCTTCCCAAAAGACCTTTGTCACTTTTCTTCATCGTCACCGAAGCCGTCTTTGAATCATCATCGAACGTATACTCAATCACACACCACCTTCACTTCAAATTGTTCAAAAAAGGGCACTTGGAAGCCATCTAAGATGCTGTTACTGAACATTTTCTTTCAGTGCCCAAGAAGTTTTCTCATTTGTCCTCTGGGTGGATATTTATGATCTCTAGAAGGTCACCACTTACAATATTCTTTTTTTTTTTTCTTTTTTGGTAAAATGAACTTCGCGACCTGCTTAAAATACTTTCCGTATTTTTATGATGAAGTCATATCTTCAAAAATAAGCACCAAATCTGTGTTAAGTATTTTTGCTTCTTTTTCTCCCGCGGTGTCATCAGATGCCATCTGTAGGCCTCTAGTCTCCTCTCCCCCATTGGCATTGGTTGAGGCCCCCTGGGGCTAATGTCGTCCCCCAAACACTTCCTTCATGTTCAAAATAAAGTAACTGAGAAAGCGTTTCTCAGCAATTTCTCAGGAATGAGAAATTTTGTAAGGACTTACCTTCTGTGGAATAGTGTTGGGGGAAACACTTGGCCTTACAATCAGACTTGTATAGTATTTACGTGTCAAATGAATATATTTGCCTGCTTCACCTTGTGGTCATGGCCCAAGGGACACAGGAGAACATAGAAACTTTTGCTGAGAGAAGTATTGTGTAACTTTAAAGAATATATTTCGTTTCACTGAAGCCACTGGTTCTCAAGTGGGGGTCATTTTGCCCCCGAGGGGACACCTGGCAGTGTCTGGAGACATTTTCAGCTGTCACAACTAGGGGAAGGGTGCCACTGGCATCTGGTGGGTAGAAGTCAGGGAGAGTTGGTCTATGGTCCTAGGTCAGGTGGGCTGCGTTAGACCCCTCTGAGGAAGATTTCTGGGTCTCATCCATGAAAGTACCTGGGAAATCATGTCTCCCCAGTTTATGTTGCTACTCAGCCAGCCGAGGTAACAATTTTGTTACAGCAGGTAATCACAGAACGCTTCTTGGTTTTGATTAGGGGAAGACAGTAGCATATTGTGAGGGCCAGCTAAACACCAGACACTGTGTCAGGAGCCTTTCATGCATGATGGATTCCTGAAAGCCCAACAACCCATTAAATTAGATATTATCATCCTAATTCTCACGCAGGAGGAAACTGGGGTGCAGAGAGGTCAAGTAACTGGAAGGGACAGAACTGGTACATAGTTCAACCTCACTGACTCCAGAACCCATGCCCTTAAAGCCACCCCACGCCGCTCGGATACTGATGGCTTATGAGCTCACTATATTGCTTCTCAGTAACTCTCGGATTGGTGAGGCCATTGCCTTGTGCAGTACACCCCTTCCCTCAAAACCCCTCACGAATTTTTGGTCATTAGCGTTTCGAATTTCTTCGATCAAAGTTTTGCCTGCCTGCAGGGCTTAAGGTGCAATGTAGAAAGAAAAAGTGAGGGAGCTTTAGGGGAAGACGGATCATGATCACGTGATCAACCTCCCGTGAAAGGTGAGCCAAAGAGACCACGGTACAAATCTCTCTGCAGGCAGCGTTTTACTGTTTGCTATTTTGGTTGCTCTTAACTGACGATCAATAAGCCAAGGCTGTTTGGCCAGTGCTTAGAGCTGGCTGGGGAATAGTCAAATAGTCATTTAAAGCACCTCATCTTAGACTTCTCAAAGTCCCAAGAAACATATCCTCATGCCATAAAAAATACGTAGTGCTGAACCCTTGGCCCCTCCTCTGCCCTGTGTGGCATGGATAAATACACAACCTGCAGACCCAGGGTTGGAATGCTGCCCTTCACGGGGAGCTGCTTCCGGCTGCAGGCGTGGTTGCCTGCTTGCCACCAAGCAGGCTTGTGTGAGCTTCCATCTGGCCCGTCCTCAGTGGTGAACAGGGAAGCGAAGACGTCTATCCATCATCAGTCTCCAGTTAACCCCCTTTTCATGTCAACATCGGTCTCAGACAATTTGAACACACTTTCAGGAAGAACTGCCTCTCCCTTTCCACCGTGATCCTGATGGATACTGATGTTTTTATGATTATTAATAAAATCTCTGAGACAGAATTTTATGGGCACACAGAGACTCTAAAAAGTCATTCTTTTCTTTGGAAAATTGTATATGTTGAGGACGATGGAGGAAATTTTTAATAAGAATGTTTAAGTGGCTAGGGTGTGAAAGACAGAATTTTAAGTATCTCCGTTTGACATTGGACTTGCTTCCTGCAAAGGCCTTCATGAGATGTGTTTCCTGAAGATAGCACAACCCCAGGAAGCGGCTTCCACAAGAATGCCCCAGTGATGGTTTCAGTTTAGGTGCGAGGCCAGGTGACTCTTTGGGAAAATGCATCATCATTAACTATTCTTTGGTTTGTTTTTACATCATCTGCTTTGCTTTCTCCCCTCTCCTCCTGCCTTCCCTCCCCACTTAGTCTATCAACATTCTCTTTGGAGTTTCATGGATCTGTTCACCCAAACTGTGTAAAATCAAAGTGACTTACAAAGAAACGCTCACTCCTTATGACCCTCCAAATGAGAATGGGTTGAAAAGGAGGCAAATGCAAGGCACACAATGAGTAGACACCGATGCGCCCTGGGTGAAGAGAAAGCGCAGAGTGCATGGCATCTGGTTGGAAGTCAGTTTCATAATTCATGCAGAGGAAAATTCCTCAGCCAAGCCCAGAAAGACTTAGCTCCACCCAGTGCAAAGGAAAAGCCTGGCACTGTTTCCACGTGCTGTCTTTGCTGTAGCAAGGAGAGTAGCTAGAAGCAATACTAAGTCTTATCTGCAAATTCTTCACCATTTCTGCAGCCTCCACCTTCCCCTCATCTCCCAGCTTTGGGATTCCTATCAATCCTGTATTTAAAACAAGAATCCTGGAAAAGTTGGTCATCACCAATGTCTAATGACAGGTTGGTTAATGAATGGTGTGCCTTCAAAAATGGGAGTTGGACAAACAAGGCAGCTAATTTTGATAAGGAACAGATTTGAAACTACCAGGTGACAGTGTCCTTTGCATGTAGTTCCACACCAGCCATGTTTTTGTTTGGATTCTGTGTTAATTTTAGAAACTGGAAAACACAACATGCCAAACTGGTTGATTGAAATAGTGCTATTTCCTGTCTCTTGCAGGAGGTTGTCCAGTGAGTGTTTGCCCAGTTGTAGGCATGAGTTTCATGGAGAATTGAGTTAACTGGAAGCTTTGAGTATTATGATTCTGCTTTACATCTGCCTGTGTATCCCTCCATTCATGCATTCTTGCTTCTACTCATTGTTTATTGGTTCTATTCTCTTTGCCAGTGTAGAGCTGGACTATATTTTGATCTAGAATATTGCCTTTTTAGTCAAAGTTATATAGAGTGTTCTCCCTAAAGACCTGTCAAGGAGGTTGGTCATTTCACATAATCTACAACTATTTATTCCTGAAGGGAAGTTGAATTTTTATGGAACATTTAGACCCAACAAGATTCAGCACTGGGTTTTAAAATGAATGTATGGAAGGAAGGAAAGAGGAAAGGAAGGAAGGAAGGAAGAAAGAAAGGAAGGAAGGAAGGAAGGAACGGAGGAAGGGAGGGAGGAAAGAAGGAAGGAAGGAAAAGAATGAAGGAGGGAGGAGAGGTGGTTTGGTTTGTGATTTTAAATTTAGACAAACTCTGAAGAAACACTCTTTCTTTAAATAAATAAATGCTGACTGCTAAGTTATATTGTTGGATTTTAAATCACATGATAAAGTGGTACTTAACGGAGCTGTAAACAATAAAGATAAACATTTCTCTCTCGTGGGACTTCTATATAAAAGTAGAAAGGATGGTTTCAACAGAGCATCATATAATAGCAAATATGATAGCTGGCTTATTATAAAATTATAAATGCTAATTTTTGAATCACATTTTGCAAAAGTCATCACTGAGCATGGTTATATATGTCAGTTTTGTTGTCAGTGTCACTAAAAGAAGCCATTCACTAGAAAGACTCAACACTGAGCCATACTTAGTGGGAATTCAAACAAGCCCCTGTTTTCAGGGGAGCTTTTGCTCGAGAGAAAAGTCCCCTCAGAATATCAGGGAGATACTTCAGATAAACATTCAGAATTACCTCTAGCTAAGCAAGGAAGCCAGGGAAAAAAGAAAAAAAGAAAAAAGGAAAAAAATCCTCAGCCAAGACCCCCATGGCAATTGGGAAGGATTTGGAACGGCTCATAATTTGGGCTCTTAGCTGTTTAGCTGGGTTGTTAGTATTTGATTTTATCCAAGAGCGATTCTGGCTTTTAAGGCATCCTTCCTTGGTGCAAAGATAAGTAAATAGAAAGTCAGACATTCAGGGAGAATTGGACTTTCATTACTTCTTCATTAGAACCTATTTGGGCCCTCACCCCACCTCTTTTTCATGCATTTCCTTTTTGTTTCATGCTAACTGTTTAAGAAAGAAAAATTGGCACGGATCAAACAGCAGTGAGAACCTCGGGTGGGGGCTCCTGTGAATGTATTTAGAAAGAAAACACAACTCTTCCTTTCCCCTTAACGAGCATCTCGGAGGCCCTACTCTCAGGCCATCAGTAATGAAAAGAGGCAGGATTGTGATTTACTATTGTAGTTTAAATAGATTTAGAATCCAGGGATATTGTTTTGCTCTAATTCTTCCCTCCTTCTTTTCTCAGTTCACCGACCTCTCGAAGAAAGACTTTCCCAAAGTGGCTGGCACTTTCCAGTATGATAAGGTAAAGTAGGGAGAAAGTTTTGTTGTGGTTTTCTTTGTCCTGCTTTCTCCCCGCTTCAAGAATCTGAGGCCCCGTGGAAATCCTCAGAGTACGCTTGGCGAGTCCGGACCTTTATAAATGAAACACAAATCAAAAGCATCATCCTACCAGCTCCTTTAGGTTCTTAAGCGGAGGAAGGTTCTGATCACTGAAGCCGTTTCAGGGCCCGAAATTAGAAAGTAATAAAAAATATCACACTCTCCCTGGTGGGTAGTACATTTAATTGGTTCCCCAGCAGGAGGCCAGCCCGAAGTCAGAAATGCTTTTACTCTCCAGATCTCTGCTTTGGGAGGACAGCCTGCAAACACGACGAAAGAAGTAAGCGGTGGAGCGAAGGGAAACCAGAAAACCAGAGACAAATGCAGAAGCAAATAGCTTGAGGCTAGAAAGAATAAAGAAAAAAATGCATCAGCCCCAAATTTCTTTAAACACAAAAATCTGCGCACCACCACACCAGAGCAGATGGCAAGTTTCTGCGTTTAGATCAGCCTGGACCAACATCCCTGTTTAGGACTGAAGTTATTCTTGGGATTAAATTCTGGCTGCAGGACGTTCTTCGGGAGAAAAAGTGCTCCCAAGAATCCTGACCGTTTGGGATTTGTCTTAAAAGACTGGCCAGAGCTTTGATTCGCAGCTCGCTCTTGGCCAAAGCACAGCTTTCCCTGGCCGGTCTGGTTAAACGTGCTCTCCAAGCTTGGATGCTGAGGAGATGGGACTTATCGCGTTACCCAGGACTGCTCTCGGCCCACAGAGCCTGATGCTCTGCTGCCACCTTCTGTCCCAGCTGTCGCACCAGGAGGCTGTTAAACTTTGGAGAACCCGGTGACTGTCCCCACTGCCTTTGAGAGTCAGGCCCTGGGTACCCTGTACGCTCCTGAGGCATGAATGATCCCTCATGTCCACCTGGGGGCTCAAGGTTTTGGGTTCAGCCCTTGGAAATGGCCTCTTCCGGAAGGAACATCCGCTTGTCTGCTTGCCTCCTTCCCAGATCTCAAAGTTTCCATAGGTAGACGGGTCTGGAAAACAAAGTTGAAGGTAAAGACAGGGCTTTTTGTTTTCAAATGTCAGCACACTCTTGTCTAAATCATTGCCAAAGACAAATGGGATGAAGTAGAGGAAAGGAAAAGTGAGATTGAATAGCAGGAAAAAAGCCCTGACAGCAAGATCTATCACCCTGTGCAGACGCGTCCTCAGGGACAAGCTATTGGTAGAGATATTTAAAACTTGAGTGGACAAAACATTAGACCCTTCGCTGCAGGGAACAGTTCAACAGCAGCTCCTGGGACCTGACCCTTGTGAGCGCAGAGGTCCTTCCCAACTCTAATTTTTTGTGATTTCTCCGTTGACTTCCCTTTCTATAAAAAGTATTCGGTTGCTGCTGAGGAATCCAACTGCTTTGACGTTCGGTTTGAGGTGAGGATGATTTTAGTACACTTTCATTTTGATGCAACATGAAAAATGCCTCTTCACCTACTCTCTTTGAGCCAAAGGAAAGCGAAACTCACATAATTAAGCCTACAAATAACGTATTTTAGGAAGGGGATGGAGGAATCGGCCCTTGACAACTGGCCAAGACATGATCAGAGCAGCCGTGGCTTCCGTACAGCTCTGGCAAATGCTGACCCCTCTGGAGTCTCCAGTTTGGGTTTGTTTGTCCCATCGGTCAGGACGATGGTACCTGATGCCAGCTGTGAATATTCTGGAAGGAATGTGAGGTGGCAGAACTGTCTTAGCTGCGCCTCTCATTGCTAGTCGTTCCTTCTTTGTGGGGATTTTGTACTTCTTAGCTCGCAGGCTTGGACTGCAGGAGACAAAAGGGAGGAGAGAGAGGTGGGTTGCGCAGTCATGGGCTTTGCTTGCAGTCTCTTCCTCCTTAGGGTGACTTGGTTCAGCCATCCAACCAGTAAAGATTAGGCTCCCATTAACTGCCAGGCACTGACAGCCAGGAGCTGGTGCGTCAAAGTGGAGGTGAACAAAGACAGGGAAGAAAAGCAATGGAGTCCTTGGGATAAATCTCTCAGTGGCTTGTAACTGTTCTTAGAGTAAAGCTGAACATCCCGTATTCTGCAAAGCGTCACACCATCTCGCCCCTGCCTGCTTCTTTGATCTCATCTTAGCCCTTCTTCTGGGTCTACTTCTCATTTCATCGGTGAGCTCTGTCCCCTCTCATTGCAGCGCCTGCCTAAGTGCTCAGCCCAAAACTCAGCTGGTCTTCCTCCCACCCCCTTCGCCTGGTTAATGCTCGCATCTCTTAGTTCCCAGCTGAAAGGTCACTTGCACAGAGCAACCCTCCCAGGCCTCTTGACCCATGCTAGGTCTCTCAAGTGTATGCTCCCTTGACACTTGGCCCTTCTCCATCAGAGCTCATGACATAAGGACAGCTAATGAATCCAGGACTGGGAGGTCACTGTCCATCTCCCCAGCCAGAGTGCGCTCTAGCAAGCAGGCACCTCACCAGCCTTGCTCATCTTCGCTCCCCAAAGCCTCCCCCAGGGGCTTGTTCATAGACCATCTGTTGAATAGATGAACAATGAAAAGCTGAAATAATGAAGTGCTGTACCACTGGTGGCACAGGGTGCTGCTCTCGGATCACAGAAGAAGAGAGAATGAATTCCACCTGGAAGGGATTCCTAGAGGAATTTACAGGTGAGCTGGGTATTTTTTTAAACTCCTGTTTTATTGAGATATAATTGACAGATAGCATTGTTCAAGTTCAAGGTATACAGCAGAATGACTTGACATATATATTGTGATACAATGACCACAGTAAGTTTAGTTAACATCTTTCTTCTCGTATAGACACACACACACACACACACACACACACAAAAGAAAAAATGTTAAGAAAAAAGAAAAAAACAAAGAAAGAAATGTTTGGGTTTTTTTTCCTGTGATGAGAACTCTTAGGATCTGTCCTCTTAACACCTTGAGCTTCATCTTAAGGGAAAATTTAGAGTTTCCCTGCTGAGAAGGGCCTAGGAATAAGGCCACCTTTCAATTTCTTATTACAAAATAATACATATCTGTGGTAAGAAATTCAAACACTACTGAAATGTACAAATACTGTAAGTTACCATCCTCACTTCCTGCCCACACCTCCAGGCTTAACCGCTAGTCACATTAGGCGTTCCCTTCTTCCTGCCCAAACTGTTTTTTACACATTCCCCCCCACCCCCGTAATGAATTATTTTAAATAAAGTTTTATTCCACCCCAAAAGGTATATCTGCATTGTCCCCGGGAAGAGCCTGACTCCCTCTTTCACTTAACTTTGGTCTTGGGCAAAGCTGGAGGAGTTTTTAGACCATTGCTTATATCCTAGGAGCTGTGGAAGTTGCATTGGAAGAGATTTTTACATTGTTGCAATAAAGCAGGTCTGGTCCCAATTTCCTACCTCTGTGAAACAGAGGTTTTGTTCTGGAGAGATCTTTTCATAAGTACAGTGGCTACTGGGTTCTATTACAAAGAAGACTGAAAAATCAGATGTACCAGGAAATCTGAATAGAATGGAAAGTATGAATAGTTTGAATGCATTTATTCTCAATAATTCCCAAGTTCAGGGAGCTGACATATGTTGAGTGTCTGGCATTAGGCTAAGTGCTTTACATGTGTCGTTTCATTGAATCTTCATGACAACCTGGCAGACTGGGTCCTATTATTATCATCCCCATTTTGCAGATGAGGGAGTTGAGAGTGAGAGGATTTACACATCTTTTCCTAAAAGGTCAGCAAAGCAAGTGTCAGAGCTGGGACTTGAGCCTCGACATCCCGGCACTAGAGCCCGCAAGCTTCCGCACTAGGTTATTTTGGCCTCTGCTATGTCTAAGAATGGGTAACACAGACTCAGAAGGCCTAGCTCTAGTTCTTATCTTTGGGAATTGGAAATATTTGAATTCCTGAGTCTCCATTTCAGCGCAGATAATGGGGATAATAATTGTCATCCCCCAGGTTTGCTGGGGCTACTAAATGGAACCATATGTAGAGGTATCTGGTCAACTCTAGCACGTTCTAGCATATTCATGATCGTCTCTTAGCTGATTTCACAGTGGCACTCTTCAAGACGGCTAAAGTTGGCTGAGAATAATGCTGGATGAGAGGATGGCCCACATCAATGTTGGGGGTGGGTGGGAACAAGAGTTGTCCTTCCTATCAAGCTATCCACTCTAGCTCTCGTCCTCATCCCCCATCTCCAGCTGCATTAGCATTATTGATGTAGGTTTGTTCCCACTTTCTTCAAACAATTATTTTATTTTCTTTGTTAAGTCATTTGCGCATATTGTGTTAAGTCTGAAAACTCAGAAAAGTAAAAATAGCCATATTTTTAAAAAGCTCACCTCTGTGTTTTCAAGGTACTTGATCTTTTGATACTTGCCACGTGGGGGACAGAATCTGTATTACCCAGAACAGATTTTTTAAATAGCATACGAATCCCACCCTACCCCTGAGTCTTGTTGAGGAAAGGCTCATTGTGAGACGTTAGTAAGCAGAACAAATATGGAAAGAGAATTTCTTGAACGAAGCAGGTGGGCACTCCCAACCCTAGCAGCTTGGAATCAGATTTTTCTCCTGCTTGTTCTTGTCTCTTCAAGACCACGCAGGGGGAAAGCTGATGCTCGTTTATAATATGCCCTGTGAAATGTCTACTTTCTTTTCTTTAAAAATCCAAACACTTGCAGAGAACGTAAGCATGCCTCCTCTCCTGCCCCATGGCCTCTCTCCTCCAGAGAGCAAGTGTGAAATCTCACAGGTATTCGGAGCACGGAGGCCAACTGTCTGATTCAAGATGAGAAGGTTGTTCTCCATGTGTCTGTCAGAGGCTCCAAACCCCCGAAGCCAAACGAGACCAGATGGGAAACCACAAGACCGGCCCCCCTGCCCTCTGCAGTGTGTTGTCACCTCATTTGGGTGCATCAGGTGAGCAGGCCGAGGGGGGGTCAACCCCATTTGTGAGCCAGGCTTAGCCAACGGGACAGCTTTCCACACCCTGCTGGTCCTGCCGGCTTCACACTCCCCTTAGACTGACCATCTGAAAGCCACTGGCTCTCTCCCTTCCCCACTGCTCACTGCTTTACCTTTCCTGAGACAGAACAGACCCTGCAGGAGAACTCAAGTGCTCGATGGGGGAGCAGGACAGGTCATCGGCAATTGCTCATCATGGGCTCGTGAGCTGCCTTCCTGGTTGCAGCTGAATGAGGCCGGTGGAGACCACGGAGTCTTCATACTTGGGCTGTTTCAACATCTGGGTGGATTCCTTGTCTCCGCGGAGACAGGGGCATAATCCTAGCAACATGCAGAATCTCTTCAGTGCTTTCGAGCTCTTTCCCATTTGTGACCTCCTTTGACCCTCTTGACCACAGTAAGGAGAGCAGGGCTTCCCTGGTGGCGCAGTGGTTAAGAATCCGCCTGCCGATGCAGGGGACACGGGTTCGAGCCCTGGTCCGGGAAGATCCCACATGCCGCGGGGCAGCTGGGCCCGTGAGCTACAACTACTGAGCCTGCGCGTCTGGAGCCCGTGCTCCGCGACAAGAGAGGCCGCGACAGTGAGAGGCCCGCGCACCGCGATGAGGAGTGGCCCCCGCTCGCCGCAAGTAGAGAAGGCCCTCGCACAGAAACGAAGACCCAACACAGCCCGAAATAAATAAATAAAAATAAATAAATTTATAAAAAAAAAAGGAGAGCAAGGTGGATGGATCCCATCCCAGTCTCACAGAGGAAGATACTGGGATCAGAAAGGCTGAGCGGTTTGCCCATGTTCTGATGGGGCGAGCCTCCTCCTCCCCACTCCGTCCCCCAAGCACATCTTGAGAGTTCCCCAAACGGCACGTTTGGAAGATGAACTTGGAGACATGACGTGAGGCTGCCACACCCCCTGCCTCCCTCATGCTCCCCTCCCCTTCTGGCCCCATTTTCTGTCCCCATCTGGGATCTGTGCGGGATGGTGTGCCCAATGCCTAGGGTGGCCGCGTGGCCTTCTCCTCTCCACGTGGCAGCTTGTCACCATCTGAGCAGAAAGTTGACAGCGACTGGCGGCTGACATGTCTCTTTGTGGAGCAGTCAGGCTGGCATCCTTTTACCGGCTGTCCCAGGTGATATTTTTCAAACTTGTTTTTGAAAAACCGAAAAATCAGGTCTGGTTAGTGTCTGGCTGTTCCAGAAGGGGTGGCTGTAGGAAGCATCAGACGAGGTGATCCCGAATTGCTCCAGGGTAGAAACAATCGCTGAGAGAGAAACATGGTTTTTGACCTGCAGGAATTTGAAGACGCGACACACAAGGGTTGTGTTGGCCCTTGGTGCCAGCACTCAGGGCCGATCAAAGACCCCCGTGTTTGCCGTGACCCTGGCCACTCATTTCCACTTGAATTTGTCGGCGGACCACACTCAGGTGCATAAAATCTTCCTACGAAGGCCAGCCATTTGGTTGTAATTTGCATAAAATTCTACCAGCAAATATCTGCCTCATTTAAGCAGACTTCAGTCTCAATTTCTCGAAGAATCTCACCCTATTTTCCCGCAGCTGGCTTTTGTCCTGCCCTTTCGCAGTCGTCACTGTCTGCTTCTATCAGAAGTGACAGGATGAGGACCGGAAGGGTATCGCTGGGGTAGGAGCAGTGCTGAGTATATTTGTTTGCTTGCTGGCTGAATTTGCAAAAATATATGTTCCTTTTATATTCATAACAGTAATGACTCAAGCACTAGGCCAAGAACTTTGAACATGATCTCATTTAATCCTAAGACTAATTAATTAGGTGCATCTATCCCCAACTATCCCCAACCTATGTGCAACTCTCCCCAAACTATAGGTGAGAAAATTGAAACTCAGGGAAGTTCATTAACGTGTCTAGAATCATACAGGAGCAGGGAGAGCTGAGATCCACACCCAGAACTATCTCACTCCAGAACTTTGTACTCTGAGCCACTGCCCAATGTAAGCTAGTGATTCTCAAACTCTACATGCAGGCTGGCAGTAGTATTTCTATTTTGGCCTCTTTTATGCGTCTGCAAGTAAAATGTTACTAACAACCCCGTCAGTGACGGAGCCTGGAAAGCAGGGCCGTTCTCCCGATTGATTCTGGAGTTGGTCTACTCTGCAGTCACTGACTCAGCCACGTTGGAGGTTCAGCCCTGACTATATGAGGGCTCCATGCTAGCACAACAGGAAATAAAGCCTTTGAATACAGAAATCTTATTTCCTGAAGCAAGGGTTGTCAGACAAAAATACAGTTTCCCAGTTAAATTTGCATTTCAGATAAGCAACGAATACATGTTTAGGCTAAGTATGTCTCATATGTTTGGGATATACTCATCCTTTAAAAATGATTCACTGTTTATCTGAGATGCAGGTTTAATTGGGCATCCTGTATTTTTATTCGTTAAATCGGACAGTTCCCCAGGAACTTGAACCAAATATATCTGAACCAACCAAAAAATATGACATGAGTCTGGTGTCCAAATGCATCCCAGAGACATAATTAATATGGTTACAATAATAATAATAGGTAAGGACTGGAACATCAAGATTTCTGAGAAGCTTCCATGGTTTATGTGGGATCAACTTGACAGATACTTGAATTACAAAATCTGGGACAAATGCTTGCTCTGTGTATAGGGGTGACTTTTGACTTTTGATCAGTGATTTTCAGTCCTAGCTATACATTGGAATCATCTAGTAAGCTTTAAAAAAAATACTCATGTCTGGGTCCCACCCCAGATTCGGAGGTAATCGGTCTAGGGTTTGGCCTAGGCATGGAGACGGCATGCTGACAATAAAAGATCCCTCACATTCTCCGGCTTCACAAATGGTGTGGCTGAAACTGTGGTACAGGTGTTCAGAAGGGGGATGGTCTATGACTGGAAAGGTCCCAGAAACTTCCTGGAGGAACAGGAAACCCGGCAGTTTGAAGGGTGGGGAAGGTTTGGAAAAGCGGAGAGGAGCAAGCAGAGTATGCCAGGGGAAGGGAATGACTTGGAACAAATGGGTTGCAAAAAAAAAAATGTTCAAGCCAGGTACAGAGGACAGACCAGTCAGATAAAAGTGGCACGTCTTAGTAGGAGTGGATTTTTTCATTTGAATGGTTTTTGTTTCCGTGTATAAAAATAATACATGAAGTTGTGGGAATTTTAGAAAATACAGTGACACGAGATGAAGAAAAGTCAGTGCCTATCAATCTATCATTGAAAGGAAATCACTTTTAAAGTGTGATGACTATTCTATGCCTTTTGGATATCAATGAGAACATAACATACTATAATTTTATAGCCTACATTTTAAATTTGGCGTTCTATCACAAGCATTTCCCCATGGCATTAGAAATTGTTCATGAATATTTATACTGGCTGCAATTATTGCCATGATATTGATGTAGCATACGTTTCTCAACTTTTCTTCTAAAGTTGGACATTCAAGTTGTGTCCAGTGTTTTACACATTGAGAGGGTTGATTTTAGACTTGTAAGATGTGAGTGGGAGAGTCTGAATCCAGGGCTCTTCCTAGTAATCCATGGACTGAAAGAATTTGCAGGACTCTTTTTCACTCTGTGCTCTTGTAAGCCCTGGAGAGGAGCTTTGAAGCCTTCAACACCCAAACCAGACATTAAGTTCATCCTCCAAGTCAAAGTGGCGCCCACCTCGGAGAGCGGTAAGCAATGCGCCCCAAATCACAACTTCTAGCAAAGAGAAGTACTTCTTCCCATTACAGACTGCCTCGGGGTGGGAAACTACTGTTGGGACCTAAGATTTTTTTTTTAACACCCAATTAAATTGGTGTCATTGGACAGAATTGCAACTTCGTTGCCTCCAGCTACGCACCATAACCCGTTTCACACCTGAATGTCTCTTTGCTTGATTTTTAGTGCTTTTCCCAGAGTTGTGGAGATGGGGTAGAAGGAGAAATCCTTTTCCCACTTTCTGATGTATAGATGATTTCTCCTTCATTTTGAAGGAGACACTGGCCGTTGGACTATCACTGTTAACCTCCCTTGGGCTAAGAATTTACTTTGACCCCGAGGTTTTAGCATCCATTTTTCTCTGGGGCCTGCTGTTTAAAATGTCTCTGCAATACGGAAATAGTCCAACCAGGAAAGAAAAGTTGGTCAAGCTCAAGACTCAGCTCACGTACCAGCTATGAGCAAAATGGAATTTTGTCCAAGACTCTTCTGGCCCAATTCCCAAGGCTATAGGAATGACAAGTAGATCATGCT
This sequence comes from Physeter macrocephalus, assembly GCF_002837175.3. Classification (NCBI taxonomy): domain Eukaryota; kingdom Metazoa; phylum Chordata; class Mammalia; order Artiodactyla; family Physeteridae; genus Physeter; species Physeter macrocephalus. Next base: position 67,948,949 of record NC_041233.1, read on the forward strand.
ACTATGTTAAATTCTGATTGGTTTTAAAAACATGAACCAGATATACATTTTGCGGGTCAGAAGATAAACTTAATTGAGCAAGACCAAGAAGATTGAAAAGCACTCTTAATATTTCATGATTTTTATCAGAGTTCCACAGTTGAATAACAGGGTACAAAACGAGGAGTATCTTGGTTTCAACCCAACTGTATTACCTGGACCCCTTTTACCCCTGGGACACCCTGTGCTTATTCCTGACTTCAGCTGATATCTTTAAGAGCCATCTACTGTTATATTTAAAATGGATAACCAACAAGGACCTACTGTATAGCACAGGGAACTCTGCTCGATATTATGCAGCAATCTAAACGGGAAAAGAATTTGATAAAGAATAGATTTATGTATATGGGGACTTCCCTCGTGGTCCAGGGGTTAAGACTTCACCTTCCAATGCAGGGGGTGTGGGTTCTATCCCTGGTTGGGGAGCTAAGATCTCACATGCCTCAGGGCCAAAAAACCAAAACACAAAACAGAAGCAATATTGTAACAAATTCAATAAAGACTTAAAAGAAAAAGATACATGTATATGTATAACTGAATCACTTTTCTGTACACCTGAAACTAACACAACATTGTTAATCAACTCTACTCCGGTATAAAATAAAAAGTTAAAAAAAGATATCTATGTGAGGTGATGGATGTGTTAAATAACTATGGGGCGTGGGACTCCTTTCACAATGTATATGTGTATACATGTATGTATACACTGTATACAATGTATACATTGTATACAATGTATACATACATGTATACAATGTATATGTGTATCAATCCACCGCAAGGTACATTTTAAATATCTTACAATATTATATGTCAATTTACCTCAATAAAGCTGAAAAAAAGAAAAAAGAAAAAAAAAAAAGAACGATCTAGTCAGAGTATTGTGGTTTCATCACAGCCATTTGATACCTCCCTCATTTCCCGGGCAGGCGTCACTAATCAGTCCCGATGCTCTTTCCTCACGGGTCCTGACTGCTCCCAAAATGCTTCCAATACAGCACTTTACAACCTCGTTCCCCAAGGTGTGCTTCGTGCACCAGCAGCATTGGCATCACCTGGGAGTTGGACCGAAATTGGGAATCTCAAATCCCACCCCAGGACTCTTGAGTTGAAATCTGCATTTAAGAAGATCCCTAGCTGAACTGCGTACACAATAAAGTTTGAGAAGCACGGGTCTAAGCAACCAGGGTTATACTAGAGCTGAAACCCATTTGCTTAATATAGTCCAATGATTTCATTTTAGAGATGAGAAAACAAGAGCTCATATGGGTCAAATGACTCACCTTCCTATGAGTAGCAGATTTTCCTGGACTTGCTGAAGTGTCAGCTTACTTGAGGTGTTAGCTAATAACCTTAAAAATGCAGCATCAATCCAAAAACCTACCACTTCTAGTAATGTCACTGCATTTTTAAATGGGTCTTGGAAATGGGTCTTGGACTTGAAGGGAAGCATGCTAAGGACTGAATGGCAGACAGAAGGGTCAAGACATACACTGCTTTTGCCAAATTGATGCTGTACACGGTTACTAGGAGCTGTTAATAATGAGGCTAAGTAGCCCCAGCCCCTGCCCCTACCTAATTCCTGGCTGAAATTCTGGGCTACGAGGACCCAAGCTTGTCTCTGTTCGTTGCTGCTCTCCACAGAAGGAGGTAATAGACCCTGTACTCACTAGTCTTATAATCCTAAAGAGACACTTGTGTTTCTTTTCACAAAAACATTCCACAAAGCCAACATTGCAGGCAGCTCCAGATAGAAGAGAGTATTGGTTTAGGATGTAGTAAAAAGGTTGTGTAACATCATTCACTCTGTTAAAGATGAGAAGGGAAAGACTGGGCACAGGCTTGAACATAGAGCTGGAAGGTCCATGGTGATGAGCCAATGCCCAGGTCCTCAGTCCTGGCCAGCAAAGCCACTTGTTGGGAAAAAACCTCAGGGAGGGGTGTAGGCTGGAGAGGGTGCCCAGGGTTAGGAGTGGGTGTTTATGGTACAAGCAACCTTGACTGATGTGTCAGGCCGGCCTGATTTAATCTGTCTCACTACCATCCTCAAATATTAAAGAAACCGAGAGTGGCTCTTCACTTTATTTTGATTATGGAGTCCTTAGAGAATCTGGTTGAAGCTGTGGACTTTCACTAGACATAAGTGCCCAGTTGGGTCATGTACATTTGCACATACAATTTCAGGAGTGTCATAGCCCCTGCAGCCCACCCATGGATCTCCAGGGGATCCAAAGACCCCCAAGCAAAGAACTCTTGATCAATGGTCTAAGTAAGTGCTTGTTCAAAGTCACACAGCTGGTTAGTGGCGGACAAGGCACGAGGCCTCCTAACTCCCTGCTTAGGGCTCTTTAGAAGACCCCAAAGTCTACCATTCAGGGAAACTTAAGGTAATATCTTAGATTTAGGAGCTTAACCTAGCTGAGCTTAAACCTCAAAATAACATCTTGCCCGTGCATTTTTGAAAGTTAAATGAAAAGCAAAAGTCTAAGCTGATGTGTTCAATCTATAAATATGCATTAAGCACCTACTACGTAAAAGGCTGTGTTCTAAGCCCAGGATAAAGCGGCAAACCGGTCAGATACCAGCCCTGTCCTTGGGACGTCTACGGTCCAGCCAGGAAGATAGAAAAGGAACAAGTACTAATTATTACAAGTTGCTGCTTAATGAGCATCGTAAAGGTTATCTTGAACTCTTTCGGAGAAACGGTGCTAAATAAATAATTAACTTTAATACTATAAATAGTGTGAAACCCTCATGTTCATGAATAATTAAAGGTGCTTCCATTATAGAAATACAAAGCTCGGGCACCTCTCCTGAGCTGTGCCTTCTAGGAGCAGTGGTCCCAGGCCGCAGCGGCAGCCCCAGCGTGTTCCTGGGGGTTTTGCTTCCGTGTGTGTGCTGGCGCCTGGCTTGCCTGTCGGAGGGATGTGGGGTGAGCCTTTTGGAGCCAGAGCTAGACTCCCTGATCCTAGTCATCTGTAAATATTTACAATATTTGCAGCACTTCCTTCTCACATCAGATGCCAGGGATAATCAGAAAAACTAATGAACTCAAGCTGACCCCATGTTACACTCGGATAAATATTTAGACGGTGCATTTGGGAAGGCTGGTGCTGGAGCTGCTGAGAAGTGGCCGTGGCCACTGGGTCCTCAGGAAGAAAGAATCAACCTCACTCCATTTCTGAACCTCCAGAAGGAAGTTAGGGAAGAATGAAACATCCCACTTGGGGAATGATTGATGTTGGGCGCTTTTTGATTTTGGTGCTGGGAAGCATACTCTTCACATGTGGACGGTGGATTCGTGGGTCTTTCTGGTACAGCTTTTGAGTCCTCCAGAGATGGGCGAGAGGGCGGATGGAACTCTGTCCTTTAGGCGCCTCTAAGTTTATTGCAAATGCTCTTGGCTTTTTTCCCCTAAGTTCCAGGTATATGTGAAAACTGTTGGAGGAACCCATGCCCTGAATGGGTGGGCAGCCTGCAGTGTGAGGCCCCGTGTGCTATCATGGTAAACGTCTTAGTCCATCCAGGCTGCTGGAACAAAATCCCACTGACCGGGTGGCTCTTGAACAGCAGAAATGTATTTCTTGCAGTTCTGGAGGCTGGAAGCCTGAGATCAGAGCCAGCATGGTGGAGGGAAGGTCCTCTTTGGGGTTGCAGGCTTCTCAGGGGGTGGAAGGAGCGAGGGGATCTCTCTGGAGTCTCTTTTATATACCACTAATCCCATTCATGAAGTTCTAGCCTCCTGACAAGTACCTCCCAAAGGCCTCTCCTCCTCACCCCATCACCTTTGGGGGTTAGGATTCCAACATGTGAATTTTAGGGGGACACCAACACTCAGACCATATCTGGAAGGAAAGACACACAACCCAAACCTTGAGTTGAGAGGTACTTGCTGAGCCACACTAAGAAAAGTGTCCACAATTTCCAGGGAATTTTCCTTCCCTCTAAAAGACCTGGGTGAGAGAGTACGGCTATGAGCCTCCCTGCTGGCCAAGCCGAACCTCAGAGCACTCAGAGCTGCTGGAGCTCGCCCGGCATCCCTGCTGTCCTATCCACTCACCGCTTGGCCTGCGCTGGGCTTGGCTGCCCCGGACCCTGGGCCATCCGGGAAAGCTGACTGAGGTCTCTGCTGCCCCCCTTCCTACCACCACAAGGGGTGCACTAATGCCAACGCGCTTTCCGGACGGGGACAGCGGTCTGTTTTCACGTCCGGTGTCTCGTCTCACATCGGGGAAGGAAATGCTGAAATGACCCAGGAAAGTTCTGAGATGGAACAGAGATGCCATCTCCTGAAACATCTCTTCTCAAGACTTTTTCTAGGAAAGGTGCCCAAACCATCAGAATCCAAACCCTAGACTGGTCGAGATTGGGCCCAAATCAACACAGGTGGGGCAGGTACAGGGACAAGGAGAGGCACATAGGTTGTGACTTCAACCCGGGTTGGATGATTCATATTTAAATCCTTTCTTCTAGCCCAGGTACAAGAGAGTATTCTTGCCAATATTAAAAAAAAATTCAATCACGTCTTCATTTTGATCTACACGTGTGGACACTGGTACGTGTATAAGTACATCTGACAAGACTGGTCCTTTACTCACTCAGATCATTAAGACTATAGAGAGAAAAGTTGTTGTTTTTAATAAAACGTTGAAAAAAAAATCTTGACTTTGGGGAACTGAACCAACCCACAAAATCATTCAAAAAGATTGAACCAGTTTAGAAAAAGAATCAACCCTTCTCGCCAAGCTCCAAGCATGGCGAGGTGGCCGACGTTGGCACGCCCCCATCCATGGCTTTGGGGTGAAGGCATCGCCATTTGGTAGAGATGCCTCCTTTCACGTGCTTCCTGTGCTCCATCTGTCTCCTCCAGGTGTGTCTTTGCCATCCGGGAAAACCCATTTCCTGCCAATCACTTGGAGACTTTAAGCTAATGGTCTGTTTCATAGCGTGCATTTAGGGTTTGCTCCTAGCTTTTTCCTGGATGGCTTGAGGAAGGTGGTCATGTATTAAAGGACTGTGCTCGGCCAAATAAAGGGAAGCCAAGATTATCTCATGGAAGTGAGAAAAGGAGTCATTGCTTTGAGGAACATGAACGAGTAGATTTTCCGACCTGGGCAATGACCTAGGCTGGACATTTTTAGCAGCAGAAGCCAAAAAGGAAATGCCCTGGGCGACACGGTGTCTGCCTTCTCATAGCACGGAACCTACCCGCTCATTAGCCTCATCTGCTGAGTGGCTGGGGACGGAAATGGAGAAGTCCACGGGCACCGCAAGAATCAGCAGCAATGGTCTGTAACCGGGTGGATTGTGACAGCATTTTCCATTAGCGCACAAAAAGCCAGGGGATGATTCCATTCTAATTCTGTCTCCCAAACCCTTTTGACCCTCTAACACCGAGTTACCTCCTCTCTGTGGCCGAACTGTGACCTTTGTCGAGGACTTGTCCCCAGGATTTGGTGGTTCTGGGGTCCCCAACTCTACTCACCCACCTGGTCACATCAGCAAAGGTTCATGGCAGGGTGGGTGATAGGGGACATCTAGCAGGAGCGAGTGAGAGAAAGCGATTCTTTGGCTTTTTTCATCTGTAAAATGGATCTTTCTCACCTCTTGGAGTGGCTGGCAGCAGGCAGTGAGGCGGTATGTGTGACCACGAGAGAAGTGTCACTCAGGCACAGACAATGTGTGCAGGGATTCCAGCATCTTTCCTCTGTGGCAGGGCAGGGCGCCACACACAGATTATGGGGTGGAGGGTGCTGGAGGAAGGGGGAGGGGCCCCAGGCTATGCTGCAGTCACCTGGGTGGAAAGACTTAGGGCAATGCTTCTTAACCCTTTTTTGTGACATAACCTAACTGAAAATCAAATGAAAGCCACGGTCCCTCTCCATAGTAAATAAATAAATAAATAAGGAGGAAGGGTGGCAACGTTTACTGAGCCCCTACCGGGTGCTGAGCGCTATGCTGAGCTCTTCCATCTCTGAACAACCTTCGAAGGCAGACGCTACTTATTATTGCCAAATGCAAATATTGAGGCACAGAAAGTTCCATTTTCTTGGCCACTGCTGCACTTAGTGTATGAGTTTCCCCGGGTTTCCATAACAAAATATAACCAAGTGACTCAAAACAACAGAAAGCTATTCCCTCACAGTTCTGGAGGCTAGTAGTCAGTGATCAAAATGTCGGTGGCAGGGCCATGGTCTCTCAGAGGTGCTAAGGGAGAATCTGTTCCATGCATTTCTCTCAGCTTCTGGCATTGCTGGCAATTCTTGTCATTTCTTGGTTTGCAGCTGAATAACTTCTGCATCTGCCTCTGTTGTCACCTGACATTCTTCTCCATGTGTGTCTCTCTGTGTGTCTTTTTCCTTGTCTTATAAGAATGACAGTCATATTGGGCTAGGGCCCGCCTTAATGACTTCACCTTAACTAAATATATCAGCAAGGACTTTGTTTCTAAATAAGATCACCTTCTGAGGTCCTGGAGGCTAAGGCTTCAACACATCTTTTTGGAGAACACAATCAACCCTTCACAGTAGTAAAGTCAGGATTTGAACCCAGGTGGTCTAGCTCCAGAGCCTGACCACTTAACCACAGTACTGAACTGCTTCTGTAACAATACACATATGCACACACACCAAAAAATTGAGTACCATGTCGAGGGCTCTGGACCCCTCAAAACAAAACCCACCACGGACCACGAGGTGGTAGAGTGGCCTTCTCTTCCCATCCAGGAGGCGTCGGCTCAGAAAGCCTGCGCTGCAGAGGCAGTGCGTCTGGAAGGTTGTGAACAGGAAGCAAGGACAGGGAAGCTTGCCCACAGCGGACTCTGGCGGCAGAGCTCCGGAGCCTCAGCCTGGGGGATGGTGCTGAGTGTGCTCTGGACACGTGGGCACTGTCCACAGAGGACCAACCAAAAACCAGGTGGGATAGGACCTCTTTGTTTTTTTTCTTCACCACCATTATTTTTTAAGCACCTTCTATGTGCCCGGCCCAGTGCTGGGGAGCAGGGATCCTAAGGTAGATTGAAAAGCCGTCTTGGCCCCCCCAAAGTTTAGGACCCAGTAGTGCATAAGCCAAGAGATGCCATGAGTCAAAATCTTGGTGAGTGGTAAGAGCCGAGCAGACAAGCCCGCTCAAATCTATGGAAGAGTCAGCTACCCGTCAGAACTAGAGATGCCCAGGAATCAAAGAAGGGGATTAGGAACAAGGAGGTGAGAATTCAGGATAACCCTGGGTGGTGGGCTCTGAATGCGCCCACAGGTGAGGTGATGCCTGAAACCCAGGCTTCTCTTCTCACTGTTTTCAGGCCTGCCCCATCGTCTCATGCCTCTGCGCCATTGTACATGCTGTGCCTTCAGCGTGAAATGCCCTTCCCTGTGCCTCCCTCCGTGTCTGGCAAACTCCCTTTCATTCTTCACATTTCCTAGAGAACCGGCTTCAGTGCCACATCCTCGGGGGGCTACTCCCCTCTCTGTCCTGCCACCCTCCGTCCTGCTCTCATTGGGGGCCATCATTTCCCTGTTTCTGGCTTCCCTCACCCAGTAGACAATGGGATCCTTGAAAACAGAACATCGTCTTCTTTCTCATTGGGTCCCCAGAGCCCAGGGCAGTGCCTGCCTCCTAGTTTAGATAGTCCGTGTGTGGACATGTTTGTTGACTGGATACGTGAAGGTTTTGTAATAGGCTAGAGCTCCTGGGTAAGAACAGAGAATTCTGGCCATATCTGATTGAAAAAAGTGGCTGGTGAGAGATAGGAGAATAGGTAGATATGTCTACATCTGAGGCTTCTATGGAACTATGAGATCTTTTCATCAGTGCCTTTATGGTTAAGGATACAGCTTGAAGGCACACATCCCAGGTCCAAAACCTGGCTCCTAAACTTCTGTGTGTCCTGGGGCAAGTTACTTCACCTCTCTGATCCTCAATTTTCTCATTTGCAAAGTGGTAATATTAACGATACTACCTTCCTATTTGGCAGAGGGGAGTGTGTGGAGGGTACATGTGAGAGATGAAATCATGTAACCTACGTGGTACAATACCTGACATGCAGATAAGCACTCAGTAAATAGTTATTGTGAAGAATATCATTGCCATTATGATAATAATATTTATGATTCAATTATGATTCAAATTGAAGATATTGAAGCAGACCAGGGCTGGGCTTTCAGGTTAGCTTAATAAGGAGCATTTAACCCAACCCCTTTCCCTGGGCACAGGAAATGACAGCCACCGAAATCCTTTCAGGATTGAAGGTTCTTTCAAATGACGTGGCCTCGTGACACAAGTGATATTTTCAAAACACAAATGTTTCTTGAAAAATTACATTTTCAGGGGTCTATTACCTTTTGACAATAGTTCACAAATCCCAAAAGGGAGGTGTTTGATCCCTTCTCCTCAGAAGGATTGAGATGAGGAAATTATATTCGCCGGCAGCGTGGGCTGTGAAATTGGCAGAGAGCAGATGGTGGACAGCGCTTTGCGGGAGGGCGCGCCCCCAGCACCGGATGCAAAAGGAACCTGGAAAGGATGGTTCACCCAAACTTCTCACCAAGAGACTCTTGGAACTTTCTTCCCACACATTTTAAAGATCTCTTTTTCTTCTGAATCCAGGTCTGCGTTTCTGAGCTGTAAGAGTTCGGAGGCCATTCTGAAGTGACTCAGCACAATGTGGTAGATGTGAGTTCTGGTCCTCATCCTGTCGCCAGCATGCTGTGTTTCGCTGGGCAAGTTACTTAACCTCTCTGAGCCTGTTTTCCTCACCTGCAAAAGGAACATGGGACTCATTGACGAAGGCACTTTCCAGTTCCGGCCTTCGTTGATGTTTCGGTCAGGGAGGTAGCTTTTCTCCTGACCAGCTTGTGTCCGTCTCACAGTGTGAAACTCCCATTCACATTCAAAAGGTTGGCCAGAGCTGGGTTCCAATCTCAACACAGCTACCTAGCCAGCTAAGGGACTTGGGGCACATCTCCTACTGTTACCAAACTTCACCTTCCTCTTCTGTAAAATGGGCTGCTCTGCTGGGCTGGGGGAGGGCCTAATAAAATAGCATCTAAGTTTCTAGCTCAGCACCTGGCACCAGCCAGGCCTTGTTTCTCTTTTCTTCTAACCCCCATCATCTCCAGCTCCCTTTCGGGGTTTGGATGCTCTATCATTTTCTCCCCATTCCTGTGAAGCCCAAACCAGGAAGGTGAAAGTCATGGGAAATAATCCTTCCCCCATGAATCCTTGGGCCAACCCTGTTTCCCACCCCCCTCCCCAATTGCAGTTAAGTGCTCTTTCCATGTTCATGAACATTCATTCCCCTTCTAAGGAGGATAATGAAAAGTACATCCATTGCACATGGTAGGCTTTGTGTGCTTTAAGGCCGTTCTTTGCATTCTTTTGCTTCTCACACAATGAGGATGATATTATACCCATTTAATAGATGAGGAAACTGACGCTCGAGGATGGCTTGATAACTTGCCTAGTCAGCAAGAAAACAGTCCAACAAGCTGGGCAGAAGTCCAAACTCTTCTTGGAAGGTGCTCCTCCCTGCTGCCCTGGTAATGAGCTTCCTGCCTCATGCGAGCCTGAGCATTCGGGTAGGGTTAATTCCAAGCCTTCAGCCAGGCAGGAAGGAAGAGTATGTGTGAGCGTGATGGGGCCAAGGAGGGCGGGCAGCCAGGAACTGTGGTGTCTCTAGGCTGGGGGTGAGGCTGTAGCCTGCTAGACCCTCCCCCCGGAGCCTACCTTCTTGGCTCCGTGACGGCCACACAGAGAAGGGTGACCGCCCAGTGGCACTGACAGTGCACAGCCCTGACTGGTACGCGGGCCATTAGCTCCAGCAGTCCGGAAGGTGGTGCACGGAGCTGGGAGCTGGGGGTAATGAGGCCTGAGGGTTACGGGCCTCCAGCTGTGACCCCGGGTGGCTCAGCTTACACTTCTGCATGATTCTGCCTGGGAACTGGGAGAAACCCGGCCTCCAGGACGGGAGCTGTCACTCTCCTGTGTGTGTGTGTGTGTTTTTTTGTTGGCTGTCAGGTGCTCCTGAGTCCGCAATGTGAGGAGGTTCTGGAAATGGCTATGGCTCCTCCCTGGTTGAGAAGACTGGAAAAGAGGAAAGAGGGGCCCACGAACCCAGAGGCTGGAGAGCACTGCCAGCTAGGACTGAGCCGAGCTCACCAGGCTTGGGCGAGGGCCTTTCTCCTTCAGGTGTGTGTGTCCTGCCAGAGATCCCATGTTCCCCATGGGATCAGCTTACTTCCTGAGGCTGAAGGCAGAATTTCTCTACTCTGGACCCAGTCCTTTTCCAAGACATGATCCTGGGGTGGGGATATCACAGCAGTAGAACTTAGGGGTTCAGAGTTAGTTTTGCCGGGTTTGAAGCCTAGTGCTACAGGGTCCGCTGTGTAACATGAACAAGTTCCTGAAGTGCTCTGGGCCTCAGTGTCCTCATCTGTAGAATGGGGACATAAACAGGACCTACCTTTTAGGTTCATCGTGTACAAAAATGAGGAATGTAAAGCGCTCGGTCCCAGGTGTGACATGTGATAGGGGCTCATTAAATGTCACTAAGCATTCAGATTCTTATCGGTAGCAGATCCCGCCCAATCTCTTAGATGTGTCTTTGGGTCATAACATTAATCCTACTTTGCAACTGTGCAGAAATCTACTAACCCACGCTCCCAGATCTAACAGTGTGCCGTCCCTGACAAACAGAGACAAATAGAACCTTCTGCCCAGCATGGGGCTTGGTGTCTCCACGCTACCACACACCGGGTAATGTGTATGTCTGCTAACGACAATCATTAAACTTTATCCAACCCTTACAGAGTTCCAGGCACAACAATGAGAGGATTTATTGTTTTTGAACTCATTTGATCCTTGCTATAACCCTATGAGGCAAGTGCTATTTTATCCTCATCCTCCCCCATTTTATGGGATGAAGTAATGGGCTCAAGATTACATAGTTAGAGTGAGGCAAAGTCAGGACTGGAGGCATAGTGCCCTGGGCCACTAGGTGATGCTGCTCCTTTGACTGTAGCTATGCAAACTCAAGTCACTTCTCATCTTGTAAAGCAGGTTCTAGAAAATCTGAAGAAGATTCTAGAAAAAAAGGTGAGGGGGCATTTTGTCTAAAGTTACTCTCTGCTTTTGTGCATAGAATTTTGAATCTCTGCAGAGGTGGCTTAACTTTTCCTCTTGGCATAAAAGACAAAGGGCATTTGCTTAACATTACTTGTGGTCCCCTTGGAGCCAACACAAGTGCCAAATTCTGCTTCAAAATCCACACTTCAACGCAATGGAAGGAAAATGTACAGCCTCTGTACTGCATTGAATAGTATTCCCCCAAAAGATATGTTCCTAAACCCCCAGCAACTCTGAACGTAACCTTATTTGGAAATAGGGTCTTTGCAGATATCATCAAGTTACGATGAGGTTGTACTGGATTAGGGGACCCTAATCCAATGACTGGTGTCCTTATAAGATGAGAAATCCAGACAGAGACATTGACACACACAGAGGAAGAACATGTAAGGAGAGAAGCAGAATTTGGAGGGATGCAGCTGTAAGCCAAGGAATGCCAAGGACTCCTGAAACCAGCATGAGCTAGGAAGCGGCAAGGGAAGATTCTCCCCTAGGAGACTTCAGAAGGAGCACGGCCGAGCCGACACCTTGATTTTGGACTTCCGGCTTCCAGAGTACATTTCTGTTGTTTCCAGCCACCCAGATTGTGGTAATTTGTTACAGCAGCCCTAGGAAATCAGTACAGTCTGCCAGAAGGGAAATGCTGGGGTTGCCTTGGAAACCATTTCGTCTAAATGTGCCTGACAGATGGGGAAAGTGAGGCCCAGGCTTGCACACAGGGCAGTGAGCTCAGCACCGTGGAGGACCACGTCAGGATCGGGCCGGGGGAGAACTGGGCGTCCTCGAGTTCTCAGTGAACACAGCTACCGCTCAATGTCACCAGGCGCGATAGATCTCCTGCTCAGCATGGAGTCAGGGTCTCCACGACACCACACATCCAGCAGGAGTGCTGCAAGCCCTCTGGGAGGGAACCCCCTTCCTGGGGAGACACCGGTGCTCCCTGCTCAGCACAGTGCCCCCTCCCCAGGCAGACTGAGGCCTGTGCAGACCAGGTTTCAAACATCAGACAGGCTTTACAGGCTCCATTCTTCATGCTGTGGAGAGCGCCCTGGCTGAGTGGGAGAATTTTGTGCAGTTTTGTATCGGAAAGGCTTCCATATGAAAGGACGCCAGGACGATGGCCTTGACTTGGCACTTCTCTCCCGTGAGCTGAAAATATTGAATTCACCTGAAGACTCAGCTAATGATCTTTGGAGGGAGGCATTAGAAATCTTGAAGAGGTTTTCCAATGCACCGAAGGCAAGCCTGTCAATGACCTCCTGAGGCCACCTCTCCCCCGACCCCAGCCTGCCAGGGGCGGCGGGGGAGAGGTCCCGGCCCATCGTTTTGCCAGGTGGCAGCAACTGGGAGTCAGGCAGCTGCTGGCAGATTACCAACCCTACAAGAACCAAGCCGTCTGCCCTGTTTAGGGCAGTACACTTTGTGGCTTCGATTATCTGGATATTGGGGGGGAATAGGATTTAGCCACACAGACAGTTGTCTCATTTGTTTAATTTTATAGGAATGCCCTGTGCCAACACAGCATCCACCGTCTTTGGGATATGGACGATTTCACCTACTTCCCCTCTCATTTATTTACTTATAATTATTCACCCGTGTGCTATTAAACTTTTATTTTTCATGCGAATGTATGAGCTGTTCATTTGGAAAATTCACTGTGGGTAGTTGAAGCTTTGCCTTTTTATTAGATCTTGCCATCTTCTCAACCCAATATGAGTCATATTTTCTTCTTCAAAAACTCTGTATTGAAATATGAAATTACTACTATTTTCCTCTTAATAAAGATTACAGTCAATTCAGTGATTGACCTGAAGATCAGAAACTGTTATTTTAGGTTCAGATCACTGTGTGAGGCCTGCAATCAGAGAATTAACTGTGCTGAGCATGCAGAGGGCTGGAGTGATTCCAGAAGTTTCTTTCCTGGGCTAGAGAGAGTCCAAGAGGCAGAAGTGGGCAAAGACACTTTGACAGCTTTTACCCCTCTCTCTTGTAAGTTGTACTCTTAAAAAAAAAAAAAGGTAGCTGCCCCTGCTTTCAACGTGGAGGAAATGCTGTGCTTCCCCTGCAGACAATGGCTGGCGGAAACTTCCAGAAACACAGACATCACATAGGATGCTGCTTTCCTTAGCCCTTTAGGAAAGCCGCATCAATCACCTTGACCGAATTGATTAGATTATCAGAAAAACAAGTATTTTTGACTGGGTCTGGGTCTTCCTCATTAACTGACTGGCTATTTGCCTGAATTGCTTTTTCCGGCTCTGCACCAGCGGGTTAGCCTCTGAGTTCCCGGGAGGATTGTACATCCAGAAGTTTCCCATAAATGCCATGGATTTCTCCAGATGCCTCTCTCTCTCTCTCTCTCTCTAGTCTTCACTGCTGCTCTCACCAAGCGGTGACAATTTGGCATGAACAACCACGTCGGGCTCCTCCCATCCAGGGCCGTGAAGAAGATGCTTCAGGGAGGAGCTGACCCCTGGTGGCCCTGGTGAACCGAAGGCTAAATCCGGCCTGTCTACCCCCCGCCCCAATATATGCCCTGGATAAAAACAATGCTTCCCCCCCCCAAACATGTCCAACCACCCGTAAGTTCCAAGCTGCAGAAATTCTGGCTTTGCCTCGGATTTCACGCTGTGTCCTTTGCGTCAGGACCTGCAGAATCATTTTCCAAGGCAGGTAGGAAGCACGGAGGGCGTTCAGGTCCCAGAGCAGAATAGAAGCAGCACCGTCTCTGCTCCCCTTACCCATTAAGTGCACCTCTTGATAGCGACACTTTACTCTTAAATACAAAACCAGCCCTTTTCAAAGTCCCCCTGACGGGCCAAGAACATGCCCTGACTATAGACAAGGAAACATTTTTATCCCAGTGATTTTTAAGCAGAGAAACACCCAGTTGATTGGGCCTTCGAAGTGTGAAGTCATTTACATGGCGTGCCGCAGCCACGGGGCTCCCCAGGCTGAGCTCAGGCGCAGCCGGTGCTTCAGAATCGTCCTCTCTGAGACTTAGTCCATTACCGCGCAGTGCCGGGAGGGAAGGGCACGGGGCCGCCTCGTGCCTGCAAATTAATTGTATGCCCACAGCTTTGCGGAAACATCCGCTTAGGCTCTGGACTCTTCCTTCTGACACTTATGGAGATCCAGGCCTGGCTTCTGAGGCCCTCAGACTAAAAAACGGGACAAAATAGGGATGAGTGAGTTAGGAGGTAGAGGCAGAACCGGACTTGGACTACCCATGAGCTAGCTGTGTGACTTGGGGCAAGTTCCTTAACCTCTCTAAGCATTATTTCCCTGTCTGTAAATTGGGAATAATACTTGTACCTATCTCCTAGGGTTGTTGTGAGGATTAAACAACACAAGACGTGTCCAGTGTTTAACACAGTGCATGGTACATGGTGTGTACTAAATATGAGGTATCATCATATTCTTCATTACAATTCCAAATATGGTCTCAAGCCTCTTGATGTGGAAAGAGCTGGGAGCCAAGATGATGACCACCCCCACCCCACCCCCACCCCCCCCGGGGCCCCGCATCCTGCCAGTGAGAGTTGGTTCAGGTAATTTACCACTTAATGCTTCTGAGAAACGTCTACCCAGTGTTTTTTTTCATGGAGATTCAAAAGAGCTTTGTGGGAAAATGGGCTCCCATGGCCAACAAGGCTGTATGTCACCAGAGGTGTCCTAGCAGAAGCTGGTGACACTCCAGCTTGGGCCCCCTCCCTTCACACCCTTCAATCTGTGCGGCTAGGGGAACAGTAGTTTTGCATAATGTATCAGTCCATTCCCTCGGGGCCATTGGTCTTTTGTCAACTTATTCATTTTACAATTTTTTTACTGAGTGCCTCCTAGTGCTATGCGAGGTACCAGGAAGCTTCCCGTGGAGAGGGAAGAACTATTCCAAAATTTCAGGTGTGAATGAAAAGATGGCCCAAAGGAATGAAACAGGAAGAAATAGAGCAGTCAAGTAAGCTCTCTCCCAGGACGTGACATTGGGCCTGAGACGATGAGAAGGAGCCACCTTTGCAAAGAGCAGAGAGAACAAGATTCCAGGCAGGGGGCGCAGCAAATACAAATCCTGAGAGGCAGGAATAGTTCCATAGGGTCAAGGAACTGTGGGCTGAATCCCAAAGCCAAGGGAGGCAAGCAATGAGATGAGGAGGGACCTGCAGGTGGGGGCCCAGGCCCTGCAGGGCCTTGTGGGCGGTGACAGGACCTGGGATTTTATTCTAAAGCACCGGGAGGTCCCTGGAGGGTTTTAAATAGGGGTGACATCATTGGATTGACCCAGGGTAAACACCTTCCAATCCAGGACCACCCTTTGTTACTGTCTCTTTCAAACGCTGAAAATTTTTTTGCAGGGGTAGACCAAAATAGGAGGGGAAAACTCTGCTAATGAATCCACAGAAGGAAATAAAGAGATCAGAATCCTGTTTCACAATATAATGTGCTTTTGAAATGCTGGAAAAGTATTCCCAAGTGACTCCTGAGTCTTTGGGACTGCTTTCAGCTCACTTGAGCTGTAATGAAGGTGGCCCTTATCAGTCTGAGCTTGAGCTGCCTTAATTAGACCCAGATTCTCTATCTTTAAATTGGTCTTACATCAAAGCTAGAGTTACAATTGCAGGTGATGCATTTGCAAGCTGCATTGTTATGTAGAATACGGCTGCCAGCAGGTTTTGTTGGGATTATTGAAAAGCAATTTGCAGGGGAGGTCTATGGGGGAAAGGTAGTTCACCTCACTAAGCCTAAAAAGAGAGCAATAGATAGCTGGAGGTCTTGGAAAAAACATGCTTAACAAGAGGTATTAAAAAAACAAACCCTCAGCATTTGCCAGCTCTATTTTGCATGCACATATGGCTTAAGCCACTCCTGACACGTGGCTGTTAAGGTCTGCGTTGTTAGAGAGGTCATCGCTGGTCTGCATTCAGTAGGGCTGTGGAATTGGCTTGCGGGGTCAAAACAGGTTATCGGGGAAGCTCAGGCTGTTAGAGTCGATTCCCCATGCTAAATTTTGGAACTGGGAGATTTTAGGGTTACGAAGTGCTCTCACAAAAGACGCTTGACTTGATTTCTTTGTTTTGAAGGGAAGTTGTTTCTGTGTGACCAGATGCAGAGTCTCACTGGAGAACCTTGCCAGTCAAGCCTCGAGGACAACGTGGACGTGTTTCTAGGTTTAGAGGCAGTGGCGGGGGGGGGGGGGGGGTGAGGGGGAGGGGGAGGGGGGGCGGATTGTGACTAGCTGAGTCTCAGGAGAGGAGAATGTCTTAGAACTTAGAAAAGGCCACTCAGGTTAAAGGGTCTCTCAACTTCCGAAGCACGATTTCTAAAACTTCTGGGTGGAAACACCATTAAGGGAGAGCCATGTTCAATCACTAACTATCGGTAAGTATTGATATTTCTTTGCATGTTAACTCAGGATGACCAAGAAGAGAGTACAGGAGCTAGTCGAAGATGGATTTTGAGGAGTTCGCTTAACTCCTTGATTTGCCGTGAAGTGGGACTTAGCAAACTAACTGCTCCCGCCACCCAGACCTGGCTTGATAGTCGCTGCTAAATTAAGAGCTGTGTGTGCCGTCTCCCAGAAAATTCTCAGAGAGGCATAATAAGAAACCCTTTACATACTCTCTCCCTTTTTTCCTGTATGACCATTTCTGGAGCTACTTTGTAAACATTAATTAGTTTTTCATAACAAACTCTGATCCTTGGGGTCACTGATGAAATTGTGTCGTCTACAGTTGTATGTACAGTTTACCCAAACGACTGGTCACGTCTATGGGGTGTGGGTGAGGTTGGGGGAGGGGGAGGTGCAGCTGTGGGTCAAAGGTTAGGAAACACTCTTGTGTGGTTTGTGTGGCTGGATGTTTCACTCTTCAACTGTCTGTTCTGCTGGTGAACAGTCCTGGCCTCTGAGGAAGTAGGTGACCTCTTGCCTCTTAAATTGGGATCAAGTCCCTGAGCAAGAAGGCAGCTTTATCTCTAAAGAGTTTAGGCTTATGGAAGGTGAGGTCAAATTAGTCACCAAGGACAGGGAAACCAGGCCTTCACTCCAAACCACATTCGCTTTTCTAATCAAACTGCTCATATGATTCCAATTATTTTTCCATCCTCTCCAAGGGCAGTGGGCCATGGGGTAGCCTGATGACCTGTGAAATTTCAATTTTAAAGAATGAAACTGGTTTTGATTTATTCAAAAGTCAGCCCATTCCTCTGGTTCTGTGTAGATGTAGAGAGGGCAAGGAGAGCCGCCATAAGGCAGGGTCACATCTGATGACCTCCCCTCCCCCAGCCTTGGTAGCCCCTCAGGCTGAGTTTCGATGCCCAGGACGCAGGGAGAACTCCTCTACGGCTTGAAAGAGAAGGGACGTGCAGCCATAGAGCCACACATACGCTCGTGCCAGGGCTGGCAGTGCAAGCTGGGTGGCGGTGTGGGAGGCACTGCAGACGTCCTAGAAGATGTGTGTTTGTCAGAGTGGAAGTGACTGGGTCAGTATCCACTGTGCTTGACCTCCACCCCTTGCTTCTTTCCTTCCCCCATTTCTGGTTGACTTCGTGGAAAATGCTCTCTGTGGGAGTCCATTCTGACTTCTACGTCAGTGTGCAGGCTGGGGACAGGGCCCAGAGCTGCTTCGCTGGGTAGAACTTTCCCCTGTATTCTCTCAGACTCCTACATTGACTCGTCGATGAAACAACCCGCGTGCTCTTCGTCTTATTTGCCTTCACCCTTCCCTCGAAAAACTACCGAACTGTTCAAACAAATGGACTCAGCATAGGTGTGTATCCACCAACATAGATGGGTCTTAAAAACATGATCCTGAGTCTTTAAAAAAAGAGATAAAAAGAAAAATAGAACGAGATACATAAGACACTATGATTTACCTAAACTAAAAGTAGATGCTCAATATGCTGTTCCTTCTACCTAAAAAACCTCCTCACCACCATCACCTAGTTCTCTCCCATAAATCGGTTAGACTTCAGCTCAAATGTCACTTCCTCCAGGAGATCCTCCCTGTCTCCTGTCTCCCTCTCTTCACCAGCTTGATGGGGCCATGGTAGGCCCATCCCAGGATCCCCAGGGACCTTGTAGGTTATGTTAAGGCATTTACTCTTCTATCTAGAAGAGAATAGGGAGCCACCAAAGTGTTGCCAGCCAGGAAAGATAAGATCAAATATGCTGGTAGGTCTGGGGCTCAGAGAATTATGAACAGCAGCAAGCAGCTTACTTGGGACACAGATGACCCTTGCTCAACAAACAGCGGCCTCATCCTACCTCCCCAGGGTACCTCCAGTAATTCCCTATGGTAGTGTTTTCCAGAATGGGGCATGACTATCACTGGGGGCTCTAGGGATAATTTTATTGGCATATAACCAAATATTTTTCAAAGATGAACATATTTATTTCAATGGGGATTCAAAAATAAAACTTGCATTCTAAACCCAAAAGAAAAAAAATGTAGATGCTCATAAAGCAGCAATTCATGTAAAATAAAAAGATCACATGAAACACATTAGAAGAGCTGCCTGTAGGAGGAGAGGAATGGAAATGGAAACTAAACATCAAAAGGAAGAAATAAAGTAAATGAATGAATGAGTCAATCTATCAGTGAGGATAATGGACCAGCAGCTGAAGAGTATGATTAACCCAACACCCTGTCCTTAGGGTAAAGAAAATTATGAAAAGCAATGCAATTTGGATAATCTTCTAACGCTAGGCCTGAGGTTGAGGACCCAAGGGGCGCTATGACACCAAGATGTCCAGCTCAGCCTGAATCCTTCCATGCTCATGGGCTTCAGATTCAGATGCAAAGGACCCACCAGGAGAAGACAGGAGACATGCTCCCAAAGAAGGCACCTTCCAGAGAAGGATGACAGCACCAGAGGGGGCTGCCTTCTCCTCTCCTGATCACGGTCCCTTCTCCCCAGCCTTGAGATGTACGTTGTTATGGGGCCAGGAGCAGGCTGAGAGCTTCAGCTTTGCCATCTGTAAAATGGTCATGCCTGTACCTCCCTCATCAGGCTGTTGTAAGGAATGAACGTATAAATGCCTGTTCTGCTCTCAGCGTAGTGCTGGGCTCAGAGTCAGAGATCGGAATCATAATCCATATTTGCTAAGTATAATAATAACAACAGTATTAATGATAGTAATAAATCATGTCATAGGGAGCATTTTTGGCCTTCTTGTGTAAGCCTCGATCAGAAGGTCCATTTCTGGAGTTATTCTAAAGACCTTGGTGTCCAACCAGACAACATGAAATGAATGAAGTCAAGGAAGTCTTCTGAGATTCTGGAAGATGGGAATGTTCTTTGTCATCTCTTATGTCTCCCAAGGATTGTAAAACGCTGGGGCCACAGCAGAGAAAATCCTGGCTGTCATATCAGACACTTCGGTGTGAGCAATCTGAGTCCAGAATCTCAGCAAGAAGGAAGAATTGGGAGAGAGGAAAGTCACATGTGATGCTATAGATGAATAATGACAAGCTGGGGACCCAAAATGCATGTGGTGGCTGCCTGCTCCTTCCTAGGTGCCTTACAACTCAGAATTGTTCACCGTCTAAAGTACTTTAATACTTCTTATCTCATTTAAGTCTATGACACTCTCCGGAGGAGGTATAGAACTCCTACTTTACAGATGGCAAAACTGAGGCCCACAGTGTTCCAAGGCCAGGATGAACATTAATTGCAGACCTGGGGCTAGAACTCAGTCTTACTGAGTCCCAATCCAGGGCATTCTAGAGTAATAATGATGATAATGATATTGACAGTTGATACTCATAAGCAGTTATATGAGCCAGGTACTTTTTACGGGGTTTTATATTCATCTAATCCTTACAGTAGGCCTATGATGGGAATACGCTCCTCATTTCACAAATGAAACAGCTAAGGCACAGAGAGACTAAGTAACCTGCCTAAGGCTGCACAGCCCACAAGTGGTAGAGGCCGGACATGAGCCTGCATGTGTATCACTCTTCTTGTCTTTTGCCGCCATGCTTGCCTTGAGGACAAGTCTTGGACATTCTGGGTCCTCTCAAGAGAAGGAATTCCTAGAGACCCAAGGGTGATTTAGTGCCCACACCTTAATCCTAAGATTAAGGAACAAAATCTTGTGCTGTAGGGCCATGGAAGAAGACGGGGCTATGGTTTCTTCAGAAAAGGGCTCTTCTGAACTTGGAGACCTGGACAACCACAGATCTCTCTGCTGTACACAGAACCCATTCCAAGTTTGGCTGGGGGTCTAGGGAACTTTTTAGGGGTGCTGGTAACTTACTTAGTGCCCGGTGCCCCTTTTATTGACTCTCTGGTATTCACTGGAGTTCAGCCTGACATGGAGGCCTCCCTGCCCTGTGGCCCAGGCTTTGTCAGGCACATACTTCAGACTGTGGATTCATCACAGGAGCGGGTATGCATGGCAGGATCGGAGGTAAAAGCAAATCCCTATCAAGAGAAGTCGAGGTTGGGTCAATTGTGCCTTGATCATCCACTTGATACTCATCCGTGGCTTAAATTGCTTTCTCTCTTTCTTCCTCATCATCCTGTTACCTTCAGCTTGGAAATGCATGGAGATGACTGCGCAGCAGACCTGTTGAAAGAAGGTGAAAGTTAGATGTCCACATCTAAGAACACACTCTGTCCAAGAGGGCCTGGAGATGGCAGGGGTGGCCACAGAGGATTACCTCCTTCTGTACCCTCACCCCCACCCCAGCATACTTTTATTTTGCATCTGCTCTTTGTTAGAAAGTCTTTGTGGAAGAAAGGAGAGATGGGGGCTAGGACAAATAATGGATATGACTTAGACCATCAGGAGGACGGGGGAAGAAGCTAAAGGGGGAGGGTAGTATCATGCCAGCAGAAGCAAGAAGTGGGGATGGGCAAGGTGTGATGGGGTTAGAGTGGTCACCAAGTTTGGCTGGAAGTGGGGAGGAGAGCCAGAAGGTAGGCCTTGAATGCCAAGAAGTACCTTAGACTTGACTTTCCTTGCTTCTCCCAAAGCATGTGCAGTGGTACTCTGGTTAACTGGCATGTAAGAGGGGTTCTGGGGAGGAGAGAAATCTGCTCACATAACTTTTGGAAACACTGGGTTAACTTAAATGCTTTTGTGTGTGTGTGTGTGTGTGTGTGTGTGTGTGTGTGTGTGTGTGTGTGTGTGTGTGGTATGTGGGCCTCTCACTGTTGTGGCCTCTCCCGTTGCAGAG
>NC_041233.1:67970421-68019431 GCF_002837175.3 Physeter macrocephalus
CTCTCCCGTTGCAGAGCACAGGCTCCGGACGCGCAGGCTCAGCGGCCATGGCTCACGGGCCCAGCCGCTCCGCGGCATGTGGGATCCTCCCCGACCGGGGCACGAACCCGGTTCCCCTGCATCGGCAGGCGGACTCTCAACC
Source organism: Physeter macrocephalus (assembly GCF_002837175.3). Taxonomy (NCBI): domain Eukaryota; kingdom Metazoa; phylum Chordata; class Mammalia; order Artiodactyla; family Physeteridae; genus Physeter; species Physeter macrocephalus. The sequence continues at coordinate 67,970,564 of NC_041233.1, forward strand.
ACTGCGCCACCAGGGAAGCCCCTTAAATGCTTTTCTTTATTTCAGGATTTGTCAGAGCCTTTATTATAAAAATGTGCACTGTGAATCTTCACTAGGGGAGGGTAACGTGCAGCATTTCCCAAATTTATTCTACTAATGAACCCATTTTTTCAAGGTGGAGTTTGTGAGCACTCTAGAAAACACTTTTCCATATGAAAGGGTTATGGGGTGATGGGGAAGGGAACCAGTGCAAAATCAGTTCAACTCTTGGTTCACCATGGGGCCCACATAAGTGCCTTCCCTCCTCAGAACCAATTACCATAGGTCCCCTTTACCCCTGCTGATTGAGGGCTGAGTTCTATGCTTAGTACTCTGCTCTGTGAACTGCAGTAGGACGCCCAGCCTTGACATGTGGGTGCTTGCAGGAAGCAGGCCACTGACTCTCACTGCAGTTTTGAAATTATTATACCAGTCAATGGTTCTAAAACACTGAGGTCAGCAATCCATTTGGAAATGTGCTGGAAGCTAAGTAATCTGTTCCTGGGCTGGGGGGGATTGGTGTAGGGGAGCTCATTGATTCAAAATTTGCATACAATACTAAGGGATTTTCCAAACTCTTGAGACCCATCTACGGAATACCCACTATATACACATTGGCCTATTGGCTCCTTTGTTGGGTCATCACCATTTTCCTTTGTGCTGATTTCACTTGGTTGCTTAAATGGACAGCCCTGTTGGCCTACTCATAAAATTGGCTCTGTGGCCCATATGTGACCTCTTTTCCTGGAAAATTATCCAAACTGGCCAGCTGGAAGCCATTTTTCTGGGGTGGTACTGAGAAGAAGCACAGGGAGACTTCTGAACTTGTTTTTAATTTAACATCATCACCTTTGTTTGGAAACAGAAAGGAGATAGATGGAATAGTCCATGAAGAGACTGCTGTGCTTCTCTCAGCTTCTAAAACTGGAAGGATTGGGGGATGAATGGAGGAGAAGCTTTAACGTGGAGTCTGCCCTGGAGATTCCAGTAGGATACGTTTTCCCTAAATGCTTTTCTTCAAGGTCACTTTGAGGATAGAGCCAAGTAACATATTTTTTTTTTAGAAATATATTTTTTCTTGGAGAGTGGGGACTGGCCTGGTAGCCACTCTCTCTCTGTTTTCCACACCCACTTCCTCACTGTTTTGGGAGCCTGTTTTATCATCCCTTAATTTTTAACCTTCTTGTGTTTATTTTAGATATTGTTCCTAAGTACCAAAAATCAGTTTGGGGTATTTTTTAAATCCAGTCTAAAAGTCTTTATCCTTTAATATGATAGCTTTGATCCATTCACATTTATTGTGATTGCTCAGCAGCTTGGATTTATTCAAACCATTTTCTTTTGTGTTTTTTCATCAACTAAATCTTTCTATCCTCCCAACTTGCTTTGTATTGAGCCTAAGGAATGAGAGAAAACATTCTGTTGCTTTTTTATCTCACACAAAGTTTACACACGGGTGCTTCCCTGACCTCCACAGGAAATTCTGTCCTTTGTGTCCTGAGTCTCCCAATCTGTTTGTTTCCCTGAGGCCTGGAGATTTAGTATAGGAAGAGAAAAACTGGGTGCTGAGCCAAGAAGAGAATGGGGTGTTGCTCCCTTGGTCTTTCTGTTCACATAATAATAGCGGAAAAGGACAAGGGATGAGAACAGAGAGAACAATAAGCAGAGAAGGTGGCAGCAAGTGGCTTAGAGATCTACCAGGTAGAGCCAGATAAAATTTTACAACCTCAATGGTAGAACTTGCTTCACCTGTTGGGGACTCTGCTTTGGTGACAGAGGGATTTCAGCCTTCTGAATCCTTAGCACCAGCAAGAAGGGAGTAGGCTTTCTCTCTGCCCTTGCCCTCACTATCAGATTTTCTCTCCCATGACTGTGGAATGACCCAGCACTTGGAACCTAATCCCAAGGCATCCAGATGTCAGCAATAGCTTTTGGTTTCCAGAAGACTCAGCCAGTCCATTGCTAGCTTATCCAATGGCTGACCCAATAAACCAGTGGCCACACACTTGCTCTAAATTTGGCTGGGCTCTGGGGACAAGTGGTCAGGGCTGTGTGAAGCAGACTGTGTGTATATCTGTGGCCCAGCAGAAAGCTCTTAAAGCATGCCCTGCAAGACACAACCTATAATAAGGAGTTGTAAACTGTCCTATTCTTGTGCCACCAGCTGGAGGTCAAAAGTTTTCAGGGTTCTTTTAATGGAGGAGGAAGAGACCAGTGCCCTGGTGCTCTCTGAAAGCCTGGGGGCTCCTGCCTAGCCTGGAAGAGCTATGCTTACAAAGACAAATACTTTAACGGACAGCATGAAGCAGAGAAACAGCAGGGCCCGGGGGGATCCAGGGTCCCTGAGCTTGCTTGTGTTGAAGAGAACGGAGCCAAGCCAGTCAGCTTGGGGCCCCATGGCTGACTTCATGCTTTAGTCAGATGGATACTGAGCTCCACTCTTGAGTGATTGTCTGAGGCAGTGGCCTGCTTCAAGCTGGTTTGGCCAAGACACAGAATACACACAGGCTGGGCCAGGGGAGCCCCCGGCAGTCTGCACACATGGGCTGCAGTTGGGCCATCCATGCCTGGATGTAATTCAATTCAAATGACATCTACTCAAGACAGGGATCTCTGCTGAGTGTAGGGGGCCCAGCAGTATAAAAACACAGCCCTTCCAGCCTTCAGAGCATAACATGGTGTGGGAGAAGTGAGAATGACACATGGACATTAGGAAACAACAGGGGAGCATAGGCCAAGAGAGCAGCTCTGGAGGAAGGAGTGTTCCATGGGCTTCCGAAGCCTGGGAGGACATCCAGAGAGTGGTTAGGATGTCAGGCTTCCGTGCCCCTCGGGGCTTGACTCTCTCTTCTGTTTCTGTTTATAGATTATGTGGCCCTTGGTAAGACATTTTATTCACCTATAAGCCCACCTTATAAAATTTTGTGAACATTCAATGAGGTAATATCTGTGAAGCGCCTAGCACCTGGCAGGACATATAGTCAGTGCTCAATAAACGAATGAAAGCTATTATTATTCCTAGAGGAAGGGGTCATTTCCAGGCCACTGAGGCCTTTAAGGGAGTAGAGAGGAGGAGAGAGAACATTTAGGGCAAGAGGAACGGAGCTTGAATACAAGTTAACAAAAAGGACTTTGGGAGGGCGGGATTCATGCATTCAATAAATATCGAGTGTTACTATTGGCCAGGCAGTGTGGACACAACGATGAATGAGGCAGAAGTAATCCCTGTTCCCACTGGTCATTATGGAGGGAGCCCTGGGAGAAGGTATTGAAATATTCTGTCTAATCCAAGACAATATTTGGGTCAAAGCTGAGGGCTTTGGTGTGGAGAGGATACACAGTGTACCTCATATTCACCATGACATATCTTTAAAAATCTCATCTTCAGAACTGCATTCCTAGCAATCCCATCATGCAGAGTGTTCTACAGAATTAACTGACATCATAGAACTTTCTGGAACTCCTGGAAAGTCATGCAACCTTGAACATTAATTACCATCTAATGTGGGGGGCACCAAATTGCAGAACGGTGGACAATGAGGCTGATCCCCCAGTGTCTGTCTGCTCCTCCCCTAATTGAGTAATTGTAGTGCTGTTTGTGATTTGACCACAGCTCTGGGGCTAGTCCTATCCTCCTAGCCAATGACTTTGAGCATGCAGCAGTTGAAGACCACGCAGTGTGAGAAGAAGTGGACAGGAGGGCTTCCAGAGAGTGTCTCCCTATGTTATCTCCTGATGGACGTGACAGAGAAACACTTCACCCAATGGCCATTGCCAGCCATATTATCAATATAATCATGAAGGAAGCCTGTCTTTGGATACAACAACTCCATGGATGCCAATGGAAAGACAGAAAGAAATAGGTCCTTCAAGATCTAGTTCATGGGCCAGAACCAACTTGGGAGCCCAGCTACCTCTTAACATCCTGCACTTGGAGTATAATACGTTCCTTAGTGGTTAGGCTCGTTTGAATATAGAGTTTTCTGTTATTTGAGGCCTAACACATCCTAATGGACACACTTGATAAAACAGAACCAGGAATTTATTTAAATGATTATACCTCCAGCTAGCTTCATCAGGGCTTTGGTCTTTCCCAGAGGAAACATAGTCAGCTAAGCCCAATCCCTGCTCATCTGACAGCCTGTACAATGCTCCTAGGAACTCTCATTCTTGTGTGAACGGAGGCTTGTTGGAAACACAAATTGTGGTGATACCAACCTTCTGGATTAAGTCAGATTTGATAATAGCAAGCTCTTTTCCAGAGCATGCTGTGCATCAAGGCCACGTCTGAACAGTTTATAGACTTTATTGACTCTTCTCAAAAACCCTATGAAGTTGGTCCTACCATTATATACATTTTATAATTGAGGAAATTGAGATACAGAGACATTAAGTAACTTGTCCAGGGCTTCCCTGGTGGCGCAGTGGTTGAGAGTCCGCCTGCCGATGCAGGGGACACGGGTTCGTGCCCCGGCCCGGGAAGATCCCACATGCCGCGGAGCAGCTGGGCCCGTGAGCCATGGCCGCTGAGCCTGCGCGTCCGGAGCCTGTGCTCCGCAACGGGAGAGGCCGCAACAGTGAGAGGCCCGCGTACTGCAAAAAAAAAAAAAAAAAAAAAAGTAACTTGTCCAGAGATGCACAGCTAATAAGTGGCTGAAGTTAGACTCAAATTCAAGTAGTTGTTTGGCTTCAGTGTCTGTGCCCTTAGCTGAATTGTTTCTCACGTGAGGTGGTCCTATGATCCACAGATAAAAATATATAAAGGAAGAGGCAGAAATGATCAATTAAAATAGAGCTCACTTGAAACTATAAAATGGGAAAAACACATCTTTTGGATTTCATCAATCTCCAGGGAAGCCATGACAAGCTTTGGGGAACAGAGTATTAGTTTTAGGCAAATGCCTATGTTTCTCGTGCTCTCTGTTCCTAACCTCATCTCTCCTTCATTTCTCTAGGACCGTCTCTCTTTTAATCTCTTCATCTGTGTTAAGAACCAGTGAAACAGCCACCTACTATATCAGACAAATTCTGCAACCTCTAAGCACAGTCACTTTGATAAGAATTCTATATTTTGACCTACTATGCAGGCAAAAAGAAAGTTCTGATGTGAAAAGAAGCCCCATGTGAGCCTTCCACATTCCCTGCCAAATGGCTTGAGCTCACCCCACCTTTTTAATTTTGCAGAACATTTGTGTTGTGTCTCCAGTTTTCCACGGTGCACCGGCGGACCAGGTGATGGGAGGAGGGCCTGCGGGGTTGAGGTGCCTGGAGGGGGCACCGCACTGGGCTGCAGGTGCTCGGCAAGACTGGCCAATGGGAGCGACGTCTTGGAACCAGCCTGACGAGTTCCTGCTGACCCACGCCTGGGGCCTCATCTCCCTCTAGCTTGGCCCCAGGTCACCAAAAGGAAATGTATTTAATTTTCACATCCCTCCTGGAGCCGAAGAGAATTCCAACAAAACAGCCATAAACACTGAAAGAGTCTTGTTTGATTTGGGAAAACATTCCATTGGATTTAAAATGAAATATCCTGTGACTAATCTCATGTAAGACTGGGAACGGGTCTAATCGTTCAATTTGGTGGTCAGCAAGGGGACTCCAGGAAGAGACCTGGTCCCTCCCCAAGGCCACTTTGGGATCGGCAATAAATCAGCCAGGACTGAGTTTTCAAACAAGGATTGTGAAGGGTTTGCCGTTTGATCCTCAAGCCCCCTTCTTCTCAATTTGTCATTGATTTCCCATGAAGAGAGTCTGTGCCGCTGAGTTCCCCATGCAATTCTGGCACTTTGTAAGCCAGTAAATAAAACCCAAATGTTAATTCTTATGAGCACAGCATTCGCTGCCAAGAAGTGAATAAAGCACTGTGAAAACAACGGCATTGTGCACCCTTGGATGAGGGAACGAGAAACAGTGGGGCAGAGCTGGGGACCAGGGAGTCGTGAGGGCAGTAAAACCAGGAAGAGAGGTGCAAAGGGAAGAAGAAGAAGGAAAAAAACTACCTTAGAGGGCTTCCCTGGTGGCGCAGTGGTTGCGCGTCCGCCTGCCGACGCAGGGGACGCGGGACTCCACAGTAACCCCTGGTCAGCCAGAAGAGAAAATATTGATTATGCCCGTTCACTTTAAGGGTCTATTGCAGAAATTACTGGCATCATTAACTTTAATTTTTTAAAATTCGCACAAGGCTTAAAAATCTACAATTCCGGGCTTCCCTGGTGGCGCAGTGGTTGAGAGTCCGCCTGCCGATGCGGGGGACGCGGGCTCGTGCCCCGGTCCGGGAGGATCCCACGTGCCGCGGAGCGGCTGGGCCCGTGAGCCGTGGCCGCTGGGCCTGCGCGTCCGGAGCCTGTGCTCCGCGACGGGAGAGGCCGCAACAGTGAGAGGCCCGCGTACTGCAAAAAAAACAAAAACAAAAACAAAAAAACTGTATGGAGAACTTTCCAGACTTGCTTTCTCCTCACGGTGATCTATGAGGCAGGTTCTGCTGTTCTCCCCATTAACAGATGGAGAAACCAAGGCCACATGAGAGAGAAGGGATGAGGCACTTGCTGGGTACCAGAGCTGACTCAGACCCACTGTGCTGTCTGCCCCAGAGGGGAAAAGTGTGCGTGGAGCGACTGACTGTCCCAAGATGCCCAGAATTGTAGGGGCTCCCAGGAAGCAGGACTTCCATCGCTAAAACCAGGAATGTCCCAGACAAACTGGGACGAGTTGTTCTCCTTTGGTATGGGAGTGAGACTCTTAACTCCAAGTAACCTCCTTGGGTGTTTATGTCAAAAGCTTTTTCAGAAAAGCAGGCATTGGTGTCTATGGCTCTGTCTCTGTAAGGTGAGCAGGCAAGTTGGTCTAGTAAAGACAATTCTATTTCTTGCCTATAGGGCACCCCCTAAAATACCTTTCTGATATATGACAAATGAAGAAGGAAATAATAATGATGACACATGCTACTGTTGTTTAACAAGACTGAAAGTTTCCCCTGGAATGATCTAGGCAACGACAGGAGGAAATCATCTTAAATTCCAGTTCCAGAGAGTCTGTAAGTAAATTATGATTTTTGTTTATTATTTATTAGCCAGTAGGTCATTTTCAAGGCCCAGAAGACTCTTTCTGCTTACCACTGGATCTGTGTAAGGCAGAAGACGGAATTCCTAAGCAGAGACCTCATTCCCATTCCTGGGCCTTGCTTTATAAACGGAGACTTTTTGCTTGTGAGTTATGCTACAGTCAAGCCTCTGACTCTGGGAGGGGTAAAGTCAATCTTGGATTTCCTCCAATAATAATAGTTTCTACAACAAACAAAGCCGTGTGTTGGTAAACAGAGTTTTCACATGTGTTACTTGATTTGAGCTCCTGGCGACCCCGTGAAACAGGGGAGATGAGCTGAGCTCCATGCTCCGTGTTCCACGATGGGGGGCAGGTGATGTATAGAAGATTGCACATTTAAGGAGGGAAGAAGGGCTTCCCTGGTGGTGCAGTGGTTGAGAGTCCGCCTGCCGATGCAGGGGAGACGGGTTCGTGCCCCGGTCCGGGAAGATCCCACATGCCGCGGAGCGGCTGGGCCCGTGAGCCATGGCCGCTGAGTCTGCGCGTCCGGAGCGTGTGCTCCGCAACGGGAGAGGCCACAACAGTGAGAGGCCCGCGTACCACAAAAAAAAAAAAATAATAAATAAATAAAAAAATAAGGAAGGAAGAAGCTCTTCGTGGCACGTGTGCTCCGCAACGGGAGAGGCCACAACAGTGAGAGGCCCGCGTACCACAAAAAAAAAAAAATAATAAATAAATAAAAAAATAAGGAAGGAAGAAGCTCTTCGTGGCATCTTGCTAGTATGCCATCAGGATAGTCTAATTGTTTTAAAGCAAAAAAAAAAGACTTACGTGAGCCCCTTGAAGTCAAGGGATAGGTAAAAAGTAAATATACCTTTCTATTGCCCAGACTGATCTGGGAAAGGGGCACACAGCAGGTAATCAATTACCCACCATGTGGCAGAGGAGGCAAATGAAAGATTTGGCTCCAACAGTAGCCAGGCTGAAGTTTGAATCCTAGCTCAGCTGCCTACCCGTGAAACTCCAGGTGAGTCACGCAACCTCTTTGAGCCAACAGACACCTCCCAGGCAGAAGGGCAGGTAAAAATACCCTCAGAGCTGCTGTGAGAGCTGAGGAGGGCCTGGCACACAGGAAGTGCTCCCTAAGAGGCAGCTATGGTTGTTTTCAGGCCCCAGGATCCTGGGCAGGATTCCTTATGCCCAGGCCGGTGATGGAAATGGACGGCCCAGGGCACAAAGCTCTAATCTCTGGAGGCAGGCACCGGGCCAGATGCTTTTGACCTCCTGTCATGTTTAACTCACCTTTTCTACCAAAATGAGAGGGAACACGCTCAACTCAGGCAACACAATCTCAGTGCTGTGGGTGACCCCTTCCATATGTGCCTGGGGCCCAGCTACAGGTGATAATTAGCTCTCAGAAAGCGGAAGGGCATTAACTCCAGTATCTTGACTCCATTCCAATTGCGATAATTAAATAAATGCCCACAGGTGGATCTGGTTAATGAGGCATCAACTAGGTTGTGCCTGAGCCATCCAGGCAGCAGGCGTGGAGCTGGATGTGAGCTTAGCATGGCCGACTAAGCCGTGGGCATAAACAGAAGCACGGAGCATCCTCCCTTCTCCCTTCTCAGTTGGTTCCTGCCCTCCATCCCCTGGGCGTTTAGGTGTCCTCAGGATTGCTCTGCTGGGGGTGAGGGATTTATGCTCCGGGCTCTTCCACGAGCTTAATCTTAACCTTGAGCAAGTGTCTCCAGTCTCCCTGGCTCAGCTTCCGGAATTGTAAAACGAAGGAAGCAGCTCAAAAAAACGGAAAGAGGAGCTTGGAGACAAGTGAGTTGAGTCTCACTCTCTCCCGGTTTCCTCTCCCTCACTGCCAGTGTCTGCTGCTCTCTGCTTGGCCTCCTTCTCACCTCCAATACGACGTTCCCTCTTTCTTCCTCAGCCTTCAGCAACCCCAGACTCACAGCCTGTCCGTGATCAGATAGGAGGCAGAGGAGACTGCCTCCCAGTTTCCTTCTTTCAAATCCTAGGGAAGGACCTGATTGGTCCAGCGTAAGTTACAGGTTCACCTTGTGGACCAATCATTGTGGCTGGGAGGGGACAAGCACTCCCATTAGTCCAGAGGCAGATTATTGCTCTGTCACCAGAAGCCACTCATATTTGCATCTTTCACGGCGACGAAAGTGTCACACACATTGACTTTTCCCTCCACTAAGAAGCAGAAGCAGGTTGTGTTCCCTATATGTGCGTGTGTGTGTGCACGTGTGTGCATGTGTGTGCGCGCCTGTGTGCACGTGTGTTGGTCCTTTGGAGCGGGAATACAGTTGACCCTTGAACAACATAGGTTTGAACTGCATGGGTCCACTGATATGTGGATTTTTTTCAATAACCATACTGGAAAAATTTTGCGTGACTTGCAACAATTTGAAAAACTCACAGGTGAACTATGTAGCCTAGAAATATAGAAAAAAATTAAGAAAAAGCTAGGCATGTCATGAATATATAAAATTTATGTAGGTATACATGTAACATACAAAATATTTGTGACTCGACTGTTTATATTATTGGTAAGTATTCTGGTCACAAGTAGGCTATTAGTAGTTAAGTTTGGGGAGGGTCAAAAGTTGTACATGGATTTTCAGCAACACGGGAGGTGGGAGAAAGTCCCTAACCCCCGCATCATTCAAGGGTCAACTGTATATTTCTTCATAGAAATAATGCTATGAATGGTGGGTATTCTTCTAGATCAGTCTAAGAATAGGTTAACTGGGTGACTGGGCAAGTTTCTCACTCTCTCTGAGTTTCCTCATCTGGAAGATGGGGAATAATAATAGTACTAGCTCATGGGTTTTTGAAGTTACTAAATAATTCAGGTAGACTCAGTCCTTAGCATACTGCCTGGGCATCGGTAAGAATTCAGTGAGCAGTAGCCATTGCTATTACAAAGTGAAATACTACATGCGTGTGTTTTTTAAAAAAAAAAGAGTGGAGAACCTCACTTATAACAAAAGAGACCAGCAACACCCCAGACAAAAACACTTGTTTTCTTTATCTCAAGCACTGGTGGGTGCAGAAAGGCAGGTTTAATTAAAGAATGGTGAGAAGAGTCTGAAGTGAATCTTGGGCACTTGCAAGGACCTCACACAGTGAATGTGCTCTCTTGGCTAACTCTGCTCGTCACTTTCTTTTTCCTTTCCTGTCACTGACATGACTCATTTGCTTTTTAGCGGTGTTTGAGAGTTTTAAGGGGAAGGAGAGTGCTCAAAAATAGGACAGATGGAGAGAAAAGAGACAAGAAGAAAGAAATAGAAATAAAGGTTATCTTTATGTGCCTGGGAAAGAGTGACACAAAACGGGGATGAAGAATAGAATAGAATAACTATTAGAATAGTTAACTAATAGCAACTAATAGAATAGTTGCTGCTTGGTTCGGTACATTAGACAAGGAACCGGCTGAGATGCAGTCAAGTGAGCTCCACGTGGTGGAAAACAGCAGAGCAGGGTCATCATTCGCCTAAAGAAGATGGGTGGGGAGGACACGTGTGGGGTTTCTGGTGCTGAGCCCCAACTGATGCAAGAGGAAGAGCAGTTTTATTGGCTCTTGAAGATCTCAAGCAGAGTGTGTGTCAAGGGGAAGCAGTGGCGTGTGTAACTGACTCTTTCTTTGTGCTCTGAGCTAGAGTTCCCTTCTTTGATCTGATGGATGCCCTGTCCTGCAATCTACTCTGTCTGGGTAAGTGTTGCCTTCTTGGCCACCATTGCTCTTGGTACCATGCTGAGCCCAGAAGACAACCTATAGCATTGGCGGCAATGAGTATTTGCAAATCAAAGTTGCCCCTAACACCTCTCCCTGTGGATCAACTAAGGTGCTCCTAATACTGATGCTGCAGAACTTCCTAGATGACCCAGTAGAAGGTAAAGGGAATTCCCTCTGAGTGGTTTCATTCATCATCAAATATTTCCCGAGGGCCTGCTGTCTATAAGGCTGTGGTAAGTGCTGGGGACACATCAGTGAACAAGACTGGCAAAATCCCTGCCCTCCGGTAGTCTACATTCTGTTGGAGAAGAGAGAGGAGAGACCACCAACTACATATAATGAACGCATGATAAGTGGTACCAAGGAAAATACAGGCTCATGTGTGAGAGGGTGTAAGTATGCCTGATGTAACAACAAGAAGTTCATATCTTGGTCCCCGTTTCAAAATTAAGATCCACATTCTTTTCAGAACTTCAAATATTTTTATAAATGTGAAGGAAATATAGACTCATTATAGAAAACCTGGAAAATATAAAAAGCGTAAAGATACAAAAATCTCCCATAAACCGCTGTTAAAACCACACTTATTTTATGCCTCCTTGGGATCATATTGCATATAGTGTTGGAACCTGCTTTTTCACTTCAAATTACATGTTGAACTTCTCCTCCAGTTGTAAAAATTTAATTTAAAACATCATTTTAAATAACTGCATCATATGCTGTTATATAGATGTGCCATAAATTATTTAATCATTCCCTATTGTTGAACACTTGGTTTGTTTCCACTCTTATAAATATGCTTCAGTAACTCTCCTAGTTCCTAAATCTTTGAGATTCTGTTGGTTTCTTAGAAGAGATTCCTAGTCTGTCAGTCTAGAAATATTCATGGAGTGACTCTTCTGTCCCAAGCAGATTTCCTTTTGCTTTTCTAGCCTGATCCTGTGGGTGCTGTTAGGAGTACTTGACTATGCTACCCTTGATTTTGTTCACCTGACAAGGGGGGGCCTGTTTACCCCCATCTCGTCTTGGCTTCAATTGTACCTCTGGGCCCATGGCATGTGGGAGCCTCTGTATTATCATTTGGTCTCTTCTCAGTATCAAGTCTGTTTTTCTCCTTGAACTTTCCTCTCCAGCTACCCAATCTTTCTGGGACTATGTGCTGTGTTCTCACACCTAAACTTTGTGTCTCACTCATTCTTATAATGTCTGGGGACTGTGGCAGGAAGTGTCCCCAGAAACTGGACCAGGGTCTGTCCCGAGTGTGTATGTGTATGGGGGTTGGGGGGGGGGCAGGTAATCCCAAAGTGTCCTTATAGGAAGATAGTAGATGGAAGTCCAGGTGGAGATAGCAGAAACTGGCCTGACTGCCTTCTGACCATTCATTTCTTCAGATGGACTGAAAGAGGCCTTGAGTTTCCAGGGCATGTCATTAACCTGTTGCATTGACTATTCCTAATCTGTGGACTTGAAAACCTCTGGAAAAGGCCAAAGATACTGTAGTAGAGTGATCGCATGGATGGTCCCAATTATGGTCTCCCTTTGCCTTGTAACTTTGTAGTCCCTTCCCACCCAGATTCTGGCTTAGCTATGACACCTGCTTGGCCAATGGGATGCTAGCAAATGTGATGCAAGTGGAAGTTTGTAAGTGCGTGCTTATTTCCGTCAACCCTCTTGTCACAACTCTGACACTGCCAGAAGAACATAGCAGGGCTAGACTGTTGGGGGACTGTAAGAGCTGTGAGGACCTAAGGCCATCCTAGACCAGCCAGTCCCCTGCCCCAGTCTGCCAGCTGACAGCAGACACATGAGCAAGCCCAGACAAGATAACAGATTGAAGGTTGAGGGCCCTCAGATCAACCAAACTGATCCATAGACTTGTGAGAAAAAATAAAGCATGTGTTGAGTTTTGGGATTGTTTGTTACTCAGCAATAACTAACTGGTAACTACATTAATATTGAAGAGTAGAGATAAGGAGGGCAATGGAGGAAGAAGACAGGCAGAGGGTACAGTAACCGATCAAAGCACTCAGAAAAACCCCAGCTCTGAATTCACATTAAGCACCACTATACAGCCAGGATTCCACCCTGTGGCTGCCCTTTGACCTCCAGGGTCGAGCTTGGCTACCCCTTCACTGTAGGCATACTCCCTTCTGGGTCTCCTATATAGCAGTCCCAGGAACCAGAGTTGTGAACTCTTGGGAAGCAGATGTCTCCAGAGACCAGCTTGTCCTAATTTTGAGAAAGTTCTGGAACCGTACAACCAGCAGGAGAGAGCCCTGGAGCCCCTGCCTGAGAATACTGGGGACCTGCCCAGCAGCAGCCTGATTTCCTCCTTACCTTGTCTACACTTTTGTCTTCCCCCTCCCACGTGGCTGACCTCCCGAGCTCAGGCTTCACTGGTCATCCCTCGCCTGAAGCAGCCTGCAAGAGTGTATCCATCCCATTATGATCCCATTACAGCCCCCCAAAGCCGGCAGCACCAGGTTGGTGGGGAGGGGCAGGTGGTCATCGAGGTGGATCAGTCTGCCTCCAGCACAAATCATCTCCCTTCCCACCCTGTTTGCCTCTCACGTCCTGGGTATGCACAGGGCTGCAAGAGGCATCCCTTGCGGAATTTGAAACACACAGATACAGCTCGTTCAGTACAAATAAATGGCCATCCTCTCTAGCTTTTTTTTTTCCTTCAAACTAGAGAAATACAAGTCACCCTCCACTCTTCCCTCAATATCACATGGTGGTTTCCATCTCATTATTATTGCATTATGTGTAGCACATCTGTTACTGGTCAGGAGCCAACTATTTAATTCTATTAGATACATCTATACAGTGAAGTGATAATCTACACCAGGTTTGTGGAACAAGCACTTAATACTTGGCAGCAAGCAGCCAAAGTCTCGATACTCAAGTAAGAGAGTGTAGGAGGCCCATGATAGCCGAGGGTCTCAGGCGGCCAGAAATCTCTGCGGCATTCTTCCCCAGGCCAACATTCCATTTGGGAAAGGAGTCCGTCATCAGCTTGTTCCAACATCTGCAAGATATTGACGAGGGAGGTGAGGAGGGGAGGGAGAGGGGAAACGTTTACCTAACCAAATGCTAACTCTTCCAGGGGGATTCATGTCAACGCAGACTAAATGATGTGAGAGTTTCAGGCACATGTGGTTGTATTTACCCCCCAAGAAATGGACACAGATTCGTGTCTTGTTCAGTAACTGCAGCGCCTTAGACGTGCCTTCTGCAGTTGCCCCCGAGTTCCTACACGTGTTTCCTGGCTTCATCTCTGCACATCGGGGAACGGGTTTGCTCTCAGCACTGGAGCACGCAAATAGGCGCTGTGCGTGGGAATATGGCCAGGCCTCTGAACCCCTGGAAATGCCGGCTGGAACAGCGCCCCTCTCTCCCAAATATCCCATCTTGCCCGGGACCAGTCCACAGCCACACTTGTTGCCTTGTGCCCTAACTGGCCTCTTTTCGTCAGCAATGCCTCTTCCTGCATTTTCACCTAGAGAGCTGGAGGGAAGGAGACGGAATGATGATAGGATCTATGTCTAGTTTCCCCTCCATCCAAGGGGAAGAATCACTTTTAAATCTCAAAATTGATGAAGGGAAGTGGGGAGGGGTGGATCGAGAAGAAATCAGGTCTCATATTTCATCGATTCTAAGTAAGATGTCATCAATTTTAAGAAGTACCATCATTTTATATACCACTAGGAAAGAAAAATGCTGACTCCTCAGCTATGATACGCCATCAATTAAAAACACATCCCAATTTCAGAGATGTTAAAGTGTGGGGAGAAAAATGTGCAACTGAGGATGCCCAGCCCCAGGGCTCCCCCAAGACTGGCCACTTATGAGCTGTGTGACGGTGGGCAAATTATTTAACCTCTCTGTGCTTCAATTTCCTTATCTGTGAAATGGGAATAGTGAAAGCCCCTGCCTCATACAGTTGTTGCAAGGATTAAATATTAATGTATGTCAGTGCTTAAAGGAGATGTGTGTTTACTTATTGTGTGACCTTGAACGTGTTGCTTGTTTCCTCAGCTACAAAATGCAGGTAGCAATCCTATTGCATTTACTTCCCTTTCAAGTGGATCAATGTTTAGACCTGCCCTAACCAGGTAACCAGGAAGGCGGGTGGATGGGGAGCCATTTTAAAGGAAAGAATCCATTGTGATGAGTGGACACACACGCCAGAACGATGGCCTGTCCCTCCCCAGTCCTCCCAACTGTCTAGGCTACATCTGTGGGCACTGCCTTGCTGAAACCACTGACCGTATCAGGCTGCCCTCCTATCCAGCTCAGGGGAAAGACCTCGTTTGTCACTGGCTGCCTGTCTTTGCAGTTGACACGAACGGCAATTTACGTTCTAAATATGGTAAATTTATGCCCTTTGTCCCTGGGGTGCTTTAAGAATCAATCACCAAGCAATTTCATATTTAGTCTCATGGTTCATTTTCTCAATGGCCCTGTAAGGAAGAAAGAGTAAGTATTACGATTCCCATTTACTAAATGAAAAGGCTGAGGGCTAGAGAAATCGAATGACCGCCCGGCGTCACATAAAGCTGGTTCTCTCAGAAATACGTTCGGGCGCTTATATTCATGTGGTGGGTTGGACTCTGCCCGTATTCAGTGCCCCTTCCTGCAATGGCGCCCCCTGCAGGAGGATTATACGTTCCTGCCTCAACTTCAGACTTGGCCAGGTGACTTCACTGGGCCAGTGAAATGTAAGCTCTGTCCAAGAAGAAGCTCTAAGAGCTCTGCGTGATTTGCCATATGTCTTTTCCTTCTGCCATAAAGTTGGCCAAGTTCCAGCTGGAGGCTACTTCATCAGCTGGGCTCCCTGGGGTGGCCAGAGTGGAGCAGAGAAGCAGTGGGCCCACGGTAGACATGTAGCCTGAGCAAGGAGCAAACCTTCGTGGCTGCAAACCATTGGGATTGTGGGGCTGCACGTCCCCACAGCAAAAGCTAGCCTCTTCTAACTGATACGATGTATTTTCTTTTTCTTTTTAAAAAATTTTTATTGGAGTAGAGTTGATTTACAATGTTGTGTTAGTTTCTGCTGTACAACAAAGTGAATCAGTTATACATATATCCACTCTTTTTTTAGATTTTTTTCCATATAGGTCATTACAGAATATTGAGTAGAGTTCCCTGTGCTGTACAGTAGGTCCTTATTAGTTACCTAGTTTAGATATAGTAGTGTGTATGTCAATCCCAATCGGCCAACTTATCCCTCCCCCCTTTCCCTCCTGGTAACCATAATATTGTTTTCTATGTCTGTGACTCTATTTCTGTTTTGTAAATAAGTTCATTTGTATCATTTTTTAGATTCCACATATAAGCAATACCATATGATATTTGTCTTTCTCTGTCTGACTTACCTCACTCCGTGTGACAATCTCTGGGTCCATCTATATTTCTGCAAATGGCATTATTTCGTTCTTTTTTGTGGCTGAGTAATATTCCCTTGTATAGATGAACGCTTTGTGCACAACACCTACACCTTCTGCCCTCCATGAAACATTTGCTCTCTTAGAAGGTCGTTCAAGTGGCCTGCTCATGGTGGCCTCTGTTTCCTGTTTTAGCACACAGCTCTCTTCTTCATAATAGCCCTGATTAGCTCTCTCTGAGCACAGACTCAAATAATTCTTATCATGGACTAAAGTAGTATACTTTTAACCGTTGCTGCCTCTTGTTACGGCATCAGTGTACCTCCCGCCCTCCTGCCAAATTCACACGTTGAAATTCTCATCCCAAGTACCTCAAAATGTGACCTTCTTTGGAGATAGGGTCTTCATAGAGGTAATCAGGTTAACACGAGATCATTAGGGTGGCCTCTAAGCCAATATGACAGGTGTGCTTATGAAGAGGGGAAATTTGGACAGAGACATGCATTCGGGAATGCCATGTGAACTTGAAGATGGCCATCTGTGAGCCAAGGAGACAGGCCTGGAATGGGTCTCCCCTCACAGTCCTCAGAAGGAACCAACCCTGCCAGCACCTTGATTTCTGACTTATAGCCTCCAAAAGTGTGAGAGGTATGTTTTCTGTTGGGATACTTTGCTATGGCAGAGCTAACAAACATACCTAATACACTGCTCAATTTCTTAAGATCCTGGAGGAAGTAGCAAGTGAGTGGTAGCAAATTAGGTTAGAAGGAGAAGACTTTTGGTAAACAAAAAGGAGGGGTGGAAAGAGATACTCCAGACAAGGGTATAGCATTAGCAAGGACCAGAGGCGAGAAGCCACCTTGTATGTTTGAATCCTGGAAAGTGCGCTGATTCCGCTCACGTGTAGGGTGGGAGATGCTGGAAGAAGGAAGGTTGGGGCCAGGTCATGGGAGGAAACCTTGGTCTTGATTCATTGGCTAACACTGAATGCTTTCATTTTTGACCGTCAGAAACTGTTATGGCTTTCTGAGGAAGAATTTTCTAGAGGATTTGGCCTTCGTAAATGGTCAAAATGTAATCAGGAATAAGTCTAGCTGAGCAAAGGAAATCACCAAGTTGAGACAACAAGTAATAAGGTAACGAATGGTTTTCTAGAGTGATTGGCCTTGTCTGACTACACAGCTGAGCATATTCCTTCCTGGGGATGTTACTTTGTTGGCTAAACTTCTGATACGTGTCATCACTTGGCAGTGACACCTCAATCAGCACCCCAGGAAGTGGCAGTTGGGGTCTTGGCAGGGCTGGAGGCATCTGAGTGGGGTCATCTCTCCAGATTCCAACACCAGTCCCATTCCTGAGTCAGTGCACCCAAGTCAGGCAGAACTGGCCAGAAAGTGTGGTCTGCTATGAGTTGGGCTACCCTAGGGCTGCCATGGGGGAGCCCAGCCTTAACCTGATCTTGCCGTGTCTGCCCCCGGCCATGCCCATGGGACACACTTCCGTCCGCCTTCCCGGTTTTCCATTCCAGCTTTCCCAGCACTCTGAATTTGGAGCACTGAGTATCAGCCTTGTGTCTTGGGCCCTGACGACCCACCACTCCCAGGTTCTGGCTGAGGTTCTCCTTCAGATGGTATGGACCTCGTGCCTGGGGCGCATGTGCCACTCCCTTGACACTGACTCCATCAGGTCTGCGTTCACTTGGCCAGTTTGCAGAATACAGAATTGGACACCGGGTTACCCTTCTGAAAGGCAGTCAGCCGCCTCCCGGCCAGGTCAGTTTCCAGACAGCTCCCCCTCCAACCTGGACAACCGAGGAACCTGCATACGTCACCGAAAGCCCCTTCCCCCAAGATTTAACCACGATGTCTCATTTCCTTGGAGAACGGGGCCTGCTGGCTCCCTCCTGATCCTCAAATGCACATGGAGGGCCGGGGCTCATGTTACCACTGAGCTGCCCACAACTGGCTTTCCTCAGTCTACGTGCCTTGGCTGCAGTGTCTTTCCCAGCTGTATGCCTCTTGCTTAATGGGGAGCCTGTCCAGAGCTCTGGAGCGAAGGCCATGAGATCCAAATCCCATTCCAAGTGAGTGAGTGACAAGCAGCTAATTTCCAAAGCTGTGCAGCGGATATTTTTTCTTCCTTCAGTCCTCTGGGAGAGAAAATGATGCAAATGAAATACCCCAAGGGGGAATAGCTTGTTGTAACTTATGATTAATCTTGAAAAACCACATGAGTTAAGCATTCCAGTCCCGGAGCTAACTTAAAACCAGGAACACGATCTTGCTCCCTCACACGCCCGCTCCCTCCCTCCCTCCCTTCCCCCCTCCCTCCCTCCCTCCCTCCCAGAAATCTTAGGTGCTTTTGCACATCTTAGGTGTCCCGGAGCTAACTTAAAACCAGGAACACGATCTTGCTCCCTCACACGCCCGCTCCCTCCCTCCCTCCCTTCCCCCCTCCCTCCCTCCCTCCCTCCCTCCTCCCTCCCTCCCTCCCAGAAATCTTAGGTGCTTTTGCACAAGGCAGATACCCTGCCACTCAAACCAGCAGAGGGTACCTTTGCTGAGACCAGCTAAGAAAAAAGCAGCCTTGGAGTCTGTCTTGGGGAAAAGCTCTTCTAATCGGAATAATAGCCCAGTGCATCTTTATGGCATTTGATTGCATTGTTCTTCATGGCAGCCCAATGCTGGGGAGTATCTTATCCTTTCCTAAATCCAATGCAATGCTTCTGGAAGCATGTTGGGCCATGGCTGACCCATGGTGATGGCAAATGGTGTCTGGGGGCAAAGCATGGCCATCCCATCTCTAGATGCAGGGCATCTAGGCACCCTCAAAACGGTACTCTGCGAGGTGTCCGCCTCTCACCGTGAGCAAATCATTTTACCCCTTAGGCTTCTGTTCTTCATCTTTAAAGCGGGACTAACATCATTTGCCTTTCTTCCGAGATTGCTTGGGGAAATAAAGTCACTGTGGCAATAACATCATCTATTTGTGCCTCAGCTTCCTCTCTCAGGCTTGTTATGAAAATTAAATGAGCTCATTCATGTATGTAAAGTGCTTAAGATCGTGCCTGGCACACAGTAAGTGTTGAATAAATGTTGGCCATTATTTATTTATTTTTTTTGCGGTACGCGGGCCTCTCACTGTCGTGGCCTCTCCCGTTGCGGAGCGCAGGCTCCGGACGCGCAGGCCCAGCGGCCATGGCTCACGGGCCCAGCCGCTCCGCGGCACGTGGGATCCTCCCGGACCGGGGCACGAACCCACGTCTCCTGCGTCGGCAGGCGGACTCTCAACCACTGCGCCACCAGGGAAGCCCTTGGCCATTATTTTTATTGGCTTTGAACGAAACCACACTAAGGATGGTGAAAAAAGAGAAAGTGTGGCACCAACAAAAACGTGAATTTCCTCCCTATTGTTACAGCTCTTAAGATGTTCCCCTGAGCAATCAGTGGGGCAAGAGGTTCTTTATCCCACGTACAACCAGCAGCTGCCCTCACACACCTAGGTTGCCCAACAGTGAGGTGGGACTTTAGACAGGGCTGTTTTGAGTTAGGGGACATACTGCTGTTGAGCCATCATAATGCAGAAACACCTTTTTTTAAAAAAAAGAATTAAAAGTAATGAGGACAATGTAAAATGAGATAGTAGTAGTATTGTTGGGAAATTATGTGAGATAGTATATGTAATGTAGAGCACTCAGAATGGTATATGGTTCAACCAATAAATAAATACATACATAAATAAATAAATAATAAAAGTAATGAGGACAAGTGACCTTGAGCCTTGAGCCTTCCTCCCTCCCTGAACCCAATCTTGTCCTCAAAACTAACCCTCTTGGAGTAAAGGAGGAAGTGTTGCTATGTCCACAATTCGTGTTAATGACACGTTTTCTTTTTTTTTACATTGAAAGTTTAAGTGTTTGTTTTCTAGGCTTCCTCAGAATGTCCTAGGTCAAAATGGTGATGTCAGATGTCTGTGTTCTCCCGCAGACCACCCAGTCTTCTCAGACAGCACAGCTTTTTTGGTGCTTCCCGCAGGGTCACTGGCCTACCAGGCTCTGTCGGAATAAGTCAAGGACAGCGTTGGACAAGTTTTGTGCTGAGGAGAAGGAAGCAGCATCATTGGCCACCAGCTTGGGAAAGGCTGAGTTGTGGTACTGGGGTGTCCAGGATCAGAAGGCATTTTCATTAACTGGCACCCTTTCCAGCTTCCTTCCCAGCTCTGGTTTTAATTAGCTGCTTCCGGATTTAATCTCCCAAATGTTCTGCCTCCATCCTGTCTAATCCTGCCATCTGATGGGCCCTTATTTATGCACATCAATACTGTTTACAAACATGAAAGCCGCCCAGCAGCGTTTGAACTTTAGGCACTGCCATTGGGTATCGATAAGGAAAGGCAGCCCTGCAGGGGGTGCATCAATACCGCTGGGTCAATATTGCAAGTGCAGGCGAGATCCAGGCCTTTCTGCACGGTCTGGGGTTGGAGGCTGTTGTTGGCAGAGGCTCTATCTGGCTTTGCTCTCTTAGTCTGACCCTCTCCTTTCCCTTTCTGAGTCGCCCCGTGATCCCCTATAGGGTGGATCTGGTTACCTAAGAAGCTTCCTGTTGCAACAGAGAGGAGAAAGCCAGCACTTTGGAAGAATATCTTTTTCCCAGCGGACAGATCAGGCCATGGTTCTCCTGGGGTACTGGGACTCGGGGTGAGTTTTCTGCCAAGGCCCCACACTTAAATGCGATATGAGTTGGGAAAAGTCAGAAGGTCTTTTGGCATCCCTTTTTAAATCTAGAAAATATCAGTCTCAATAGTCAAATGTGATAACATGTACAAAAGTGTTTTTGTAAGCTGAGAAGGGTCAAACGTGTTATACAATGGTTTAAGGAACTAGAGAGACGTAGGTTCAAACTCCAGTGCTGCCACTTACTGGCTGAATGTTCCCCAGCAGTTTATACGAACTCTCCAATCCTCAGTTTACTCATCTGATAAATGGGTTTAATAGTGGTACCGACCTCGAAGGCTGTTTCAGGACTGAATGGGATTAAACATTAAAGAGTGTATTTAGCCTAGTACCTGGACCTAAGAAACACTTAATACATACTAACTGTTGCTCCATTATGTTGACTATTTTTATTAAATAATAATAATAATTATTATTATTACAATTCCCAGGTCTGCCACTTCTTAGCTGAGTGAACTTGTAACCCTTACATTCCCTCCTGAGCCTTGATTTTCTCAGCTGTTAAATTGATCATAACACTAACCTCTCAAGATTTTCTGAAAATATCGCGTGACCCGTGGACCGGCATATTTTAGGTCCTCAATGCATGTTAGTTCTCTTTCCCTAATTTTTGTTTTCTCTCTTTCCTTCTCTGGAGAGATGTAACCCTCCTTTCTTTTTGCAGCATCCTTTGCAAACCTGGAGGAGGCATACTTAGTCATCTAATTTCAAGCCAATCACCCCAGCTGATAAGGGCAAGCTTTCCAAGTGGTGGCGTCAGAATGTGAGAACGTGGCTGATGTCCACCAGGTCATGCCTCTGGTGGGATTTTTGGTTTTGTCTTATTGTCACTTAAACCTCTCAGTGATAAACAACAAGGACCAACTATAGCACAGGGAGCTAGATTCAATATCTTGTAATAACCTATAATGGAAAAAAATCTGAAAAAGAATATATATATATATATATATATATATATATATACACACACCCCCCCCACACACATATATAACTGAATCACTTTGCTGTAAACCTGAAACATTCTAAATCAACTATACTCCAATTTTAAAAATTAATTTAAAATAAACAAATTAAAAAAGAAAAACTTCAAATATCAAAAAAAAAAAAAAAAGAAAAGAAGAAAAAATCTCCTCCTCCCGCCTCTCTCTCTCTCTATATATATATATTCCATAAGATAATCTGTGGGGAGTGGCTTGGTTAACTCAGGACTTCCTTTTTAACAAGTTCCCACATGGGACTTCATCTTCCAAGGGCATGAGTTCCACGGCCCAGGTCCTGTGCCACTGAGCAATGCTGTGCTTCTACGACTTCTGCCATCGGCACCATCCCAAACCACGCGTATACATTTAGCATCTGCTGATGCACTGAGAGGCCGGCCCCAGATTTTTACTGAGTTTGTTAACTTGCTGGGTGGTTTGGGATAAGCACCTCCCCCAACTGCAATGACTCTCCTGAACAAACAATTAAAACTCTGCCTTCCAGGGGGGGTGACTGACTCATCCTGGCTTGCCTGGGCTCTTCCTGCTTTGAGTCCTGAAAGACCCGTGTCCCAGAACCTCCTCCGTCATGGGCACCACCGCCTGCATTTGGTCACCCTACCTTTCAGGGCGGTCAAAGGATCTTCCCTTCCAGCTGATGATAAAACGAAAGAAACTTGGGGTTCATTGTGAGGTTTCTCTGGCAGAAAGGAATGGAGATACCCAAAGAGACGGTGGCTCCCTGCTTTGAGAACTGGGACTTAAATAGCTCCTCTTCTTCAGAGAGCATATGAGGCAGGTTCTTCCTAGGAGGGATTCTGTAGAAAGTTCTAGAAGGTATGACTGATGGGATGGGGCGTACCATTTGACGCTTATGAAACAGAACAACCCTCTCCTCCAGCTCTGCTGAGTCTCACGTGAGACCCCTGGGGGAAGGGCAGTCCCCAAAGTAAACCTGAAGACAATTTTGATATCTCTGTAGGTTTAAGAGTCATAAAAACTCTATCTCTTAAAGAAAAAAACAGCAGAAGTCACTGTATCGAATATGTAAAAGAAATTGGAGAATAATGTAAGCATAAGCAAAGCAAACCAAATGAAAGATACTGATGGTAAGTTCCTGATGTCACTAATGTTTCTGTGGATGTTAGATCTTGAAAGAATAGAGTAAAAGGGGAAAGCAAGCATGGGAGCTGGGGTTTCCTGAGTGCGTGTTGCTCACGGCGCACACCCCTTTTCGCCTTTACTCCCCCCAGCAGCCCTAGCAGACAGGTACTCTTCTTATTTGCATTTCAGAATTGAAAACATGCGTCTCAGAGACGTTGAACTAGCTGGTCTAAGGTTGCCCAACTAGCAAATGTCAAGGCCAGGATTTGGACCTTGATCATCAGGGCACAGAGCCCTGCACGGCCCTGACCAAGGTGCTACACCGCCTGCCACTGTCATGTCCTCCCAGCAAAATCAACCTCATCAAAGCTCCCCGTAGACTGTTACTGTGATTTCCTGAAAACCCTTCAGAGATGCTTTGCTCAGGATGAACCCCAACAGTCAATGCTATTGTAATGCCGGGATACAAACACACACACACACACACACACACACACACACACACACCCCTACTAGTAAAAACACAGAGACTCAAGTGGAATCACTGTAAAACGTGCAGCTTTTCTTTTAACTTTGAGCTTTTCATGCACGTGTCTCAGTGACTGTCCGCCTGAAGCGGGTGAGGCAGTCTACAATCCTAGGGACCTTAGATGGGGGTGGGAGAGGGGTGACCAAACGTGCTGGGCCAGCGGACGGAGATCCATGCAGAAGGTAGAGGCTCTGTGTGGGGTGTGGCCCCTCCCTCTCAAATCTTCAGGAAAGTTAGAACCTTTCTGATTGGAGGACTTGGGAACAGCAAAGGGCCGAAAGGTGGCTTTGGGCCATCCTGAGGCATCCCCCCGCACTGGGAACAGATGCACAGGACTTTACGGGGTGAAGGCTAGGAACTGGA
Organism: Physeter macrocephalus; assembly: GCF_002837175.3. Lineage (NCBI taxonomy): Eukaryota > Metazoa > Chordata > Mammalia > Artiodactyla > Physeteridae > Physeter > Physeter macrocephalus. The sequence continues at coordinate 67,994,472 of NC_041233.1, forward strand.
AGAAACTGGGAGGAGCACTCTGGACTTGGTGGCTGAGCCAGGAGGACAGACTGTGGAATCGAGAATGTGAGTCAAATGCACCTGAGTCTGCCCGGGGACGGTACTCCAAGTGGTGTCTGGGTCACACACATTCTTCAAGTCCCCAAGCTCCTGGCCACATGTTTTCAAAATCCCAGGCTCTGCCAGCCCAAGATTGAAGGTAATGAGTGCTGTCCTGGGCAGCTTAGCACTGTCCAAGTATCTCTGCCAGAACCCCAGCGGCTGGAAAAATCTGATCCTGCCGCAAAGGTTCTTTGAGTTCCTCACCTTTCCCTGCCCTCCAGCTCAGTGTGCCTCCCGCCCCTCCCCCTCCTCCTCCTCCCCCACCAGCCAAAGGATGCCGACCAGCTTATCAGATATTTGGGGTTTGCCAGGAGCAGTGTGAACTGGAGTTAGGAAGCCGGAACTTTCAACTTCCTTCAATGTTCTCCCCTAATTGGACGAGAAAACCGAAGACAGCTCCAGAAACTTGTGGGTGAGAATCGAGAGCTACTTCTATAAATTTATTTATTTATTTATTTTGGCTGCACTGGGTCTCCGTTGCTGCGCGCGGGCTTTCTCTGGTTGTGGCGAGCGGGGGGCACTCTTCGTTGCGGTGCGCGGGCTTCTCGTTGCGGTGGCCTCTCTTGTTGCAGAGCACGGGCTCTAGGTGCACGGGCTTCAGTAGTTGCAGCACGTGGGCTCAGTAGTTGTGGTGCGCGGGCCTAGTTGCTCCACGGTATGTGGGATCCTCCTGGACCAGGGCTCGAACCCGTGTCCCCTGCATCGGCAGGCGGACTCCCAGCCACTGCGCCACCAGGGACACTCACCGACAGGGCTGCATTTCTCGAATCCTCCATGAGCTAGAAGGCACTTTGTTTACCTCTAAGGATATTCCTCAACAGGACAGTGTAGATAGCTCTGCGTTTGGGGCCGGTTCTATGAAATTCTGGAAACGTTTTCTTCAACATCCACAAGTCCCTGCTGGGTCTGCTAGACTGTTGCTGCCTCTTTACCCAAACAAGAGGCAACTTCTGAAAACGCCATCTTCACAAGGTAATACATTAGGCTGGAAATCTGGACTCTTTTTTTTCCCCGTCGCCTGTCTACCTTCTTTTTTTTCTTGCTAATTGGCAGAAAATTAATGAACGAGGCACTGAGCAGATGTTCCTCATGGAAAGAGGCAGAATCGGAGTTTTTCTTGCTCTCTTTTTAAAAATGTTTTTGAACACATCAAGAAAGGAGTAACATGTGGCAGGTCAAAAATTAAGAGCAGGTAACAGTACAGATTGTAAAGAATACAAAGGAATCGGGTGTGTGTATGTGTGTGTTTTCTTTTGTTTTAACTTCCTTGCATCTTTTTTTTTTTTTTAAGTTCATATTTGGCTGTAGCTCATAATTAGCAGCTAGGCCTCTGGGACCTAATTAACCAATTCAATTAACAAAAAAAGCACACAAGTCACCCTGACATTTGTCAGCCATTAGGAGGGATGTCAAACTGGCAGTTTCAGCCGGAACATTAATGGTGATTAGCTCATTTGCGACTCATTTTACTCCACTCTCCTCCTGGAGAGGCGGCCTCTAAGCCTTGCTGCCCAGAGCTGTGGACCAGTGGCTTGACCTTCAAAGGTCACTAGAAGGCTCCCTCTTAGCTCTCCCACTGGGTCAGGGGGCCCCATCCCAACCTTACTAAGACATGTCTACACGTCCCCCAACTTTTCGCTGTCTCTTTGGATGAGCCCAATACTCTTGGCTATTTCTTCAGGGGATGAGAATTCAGCAAAGGTTTCTTTATTAGGGATGAAGCTTTTAAAGTCTTCTTACTGTTATTATTTGAGGCCTATTGCTTCCCATATTTACTTCCTATGCTCATCAGGGTGGCTGTAGCCAGCTTGGCAGGCAGTTTTTTTCATTAAGACTCTGCCTTTGTTCTTGGAGTTGATTAACTCCAGTATCTTACATGATGCAGACAGGTATTTATATAGTACCGTGACTATCTTTGCCTCTGATGTCCTTTAATTTAACTCCATTTTCCCGGAAGCCCTGATTTAATAGTAAGCAAGGAAGCCTATGTAAAGACAAAGCTCAAGTACACAGATGACAGATTCAGGGGAAGGTAGTGAGGTCCTGATATATCAGAGACTCAGTGGTTTGCCTCCCAGTGTGTTCTTTCTTCTTCTCTTAGTCAGTCTCCAAGGAAGTTTCCAAGGGCTTGTTTTGCCAGCCTGAAGAAATAACAATCACCAGGTATCGTTTAGAGATTGTGCTTGGCTGCATGTAAGAGAAAGCTCAAGAAATGGGACTTAAACACACAGGTATTTCTTGCTCTCACCTGACCAGAGGTCCTGAGGGAGACACTTACTGACAGTACAGCTGCTCCACAACTTCCTCAATCCCTCCCCTTCACCTCTTTCTGTCCCACTCCCAACTTGTCCTCATGGGTACAAGATGGCTCCCACACTTCCAGGCATTGCGACTACATTCCAAGAAGGAGAGGACAGGGAAAAAGGCAAAAGCTTTTGAAGTCTGTTTTTTTAATCAAGAAAAAAAACCAAAAAGCTTTCCAGAAAGCCCTATCCAGGAGACATCCACTTTTGATTGACCAGAACTATGTCCTATGGCCACTCCAACCTCAAGGGACACTAAGAAATTGGGATTTTCTTGGCTGAATACACTGCTGCCCTGAACAAAATTGTGATACTGTTAGCAAGGAAGAAAGGGAGGATAGACATTGGGAAACTAGTAATATCTGCCTCACCCATTTATTGAATACCCACTAGGGGAATGTATTTTCTTTGCAAGAGCCCTACAGGGAGGTGATGATATACTCCTGTTTGACAGAGGAGACGAAGGATGCTCAGAGAGGTTAAGTTCCTTAAGGCCGCACTGCTGGTAAATGGCAGTGCAATGATTGGGATTCAGATGTGCTGGATCCAAAGCCTGTGGCAGTTTTTTTTCTACCAGCACCACCACGCACTAGCCATGGGTCCTCAAAGACTCAATCTGCAGCCACATAGCAGGAATCCCTAATGATTAAGATTTCATCCAGCTAAGAAACTGGGGAAGGGAAACTCAGAAGATGCTCTTGCCCTTCCAGCCAGCCTCTGTTGTTTGCCTGGTTCCAAGCCACATGCTAATAACCACATATATGGGTATTTCTCCCAGAGTTCGCCCAAGTAAGCCCCCAAAGCCACTTTGCTTTTCACCCTCTGCCCTTTCCTGCCAGCCCCCAACCCCGGCTCACACACAAAGTTGACCCATTCAAACTGGAGACACCCCAGGCTCTGCAGTTAGGCTGGAGGAGAAAACAGACCCTATTTCAAAAGGTGACTCCCTACCATTTTGAAATGAGACTTCATTAATTGCAGGCCCCTATTGATTCATTACCATGGAACAGCCTGGACTGCTTGCCTGTAGCATAACCTTTCTCAACAGAGGGAGCCGGACAATCTTTGCAGGTAATCTACAGGGTCCAACAGCAAATATCTAGAATCGGGACTATTCATGCATGAACAATACAGCAGCTCTTATTGTTACATGCATTGTTCCCACACAAAGAGCAGCGGGCAGGTTAAATCTATTTTAGCTGAGAAGGCTACACAGAAATCCTTGCTACCGAGCATTTGATACAGATCACAGAGTCACCTCAGGGAACAGCAGCTGAAAGGAGAAGGTCATCTTTATTGCTGAACTTGGGAGGTGACAATCTCTCCTCTGCTCCAGATCCCCAGGACTTATTAGGTCTCTACGTGGGGGTGAGGATTTTGTTTTGTTTTTATGCCACTCAGTGAGACTGAGCTTTGAAATGTGGGTGATGGTACCGATAGTCAGGAAAAATGAAACAAGGTTTTCGCCATGTTGCATTCAGGCAACAGATGTGAATTCTGGATTCATTCAACGTAAAGCGTTCCCAGGGGACTCAAGTCTGAAGGCGTGAATGATAAGGAAGTGTGTGGCGGCTCAAGAGTTGGTGGGGCTTAAGTGGTACCATTTGTAACAGCGGGTCTAGTGTAGGAAAACAGGGGCTTGATTCCGTCCTGGATTTGCCTCTCTTTGGCCAAGCAGTGGAAATGCCACTAGCTCGATTTACCCTCCTCCTCCAAGGGTAAGCCCATCAGTGGTCCTTTCGAGACTGCTATGATGTCTACCATGTGAGGGCGGGGTGACAGTGGAGAGGAGGTTCAGCAGGGTTAGATACAGAAGGGACCTAAGATGTTATTTACTCCAGTCCTCATATTACAGCAGCAAAGGCAGGACCAGGGAGGGGATGTGGCTTTCCAGGTTGGTTAGTGCTGGGATTGGAAACCAATCCACTCTGCCTCCTCATCCGTGGTAGTTTTGAGTAAGAAACACAGGGCTGAATTGAGGCAAGGGCCTCGAGCAGTCAGAATAGACACCAGCCATCAACAAACACTCATGACCTACCACTGCACCATAGAGCTGCCTGTCAGGCCAGCTCTAGACCTCAGGAACCCATCATGGCACACAGCAGGGATGAAGTCTGTGAAGGAATCTCCAGCTCTAAAACGAAGAGGTTGGAGCTGCCGACAGTCACCCATTCACCAGCTGGTGTACCCAGAAACAGAAGTGGGAAAGTGGGTGATACCATTGGTTGCTTGGAATCGTTTATTTACCGCAAATATCTAGAAAGGTGTATGGAGATAAGAAAAGACTAACCAAATGAGAAAAGCAAAGGCTATTTTTTCAGAGCTATAGCAAGGGAGTCAGCCACCATCACTTGCCTTTGGCAGAGACTCAAAGGCAGGCAGAGGGGTGGGCAAGCTTTAGAGCGGAAAAGAGGAAGCTTCACGTGTGCCTGGTCGGAGGCTGCTGGTCTGGGGAGGCTGGAGGCAGCTAAATAGAAGTGGGGCATCCTATCCTGTGTGATGGGTGAGGGGTGCATATTTGGCTTTCTCCGGTTGGTCCTAAGTTGGAAACAGGGACAAAAATTAGCGAAGCTGTCAGTTACTAATCGAGTCGTGGTCATTTGGGGCCCATTGTTACAGAAATTATTGTTTAGCTTCCTGGATTATCACTAGAGATAGCAATCTGGCTTCCCAGAAGTCTGACTCATTGCAGGCTGGCCTCCCAGGCTGTTTAGCATAGATGAGGGGTGCTGCAGGTTGTGGGTCAAAGTTCCATTTTTATGTCTGGTCCAGCCATTGTCTGTCTGTATATTCAGCCTCCCAGGTGTCTAAGGCCCCAAGCTGAGGCTGGATTTCCTAAACTTTCAGGTTGCCTCTAGCTTGGTTCAATCCTTTCTCCCCAACCTTTCTTCTCCTCGGGAGAAGTAAAAGTAACTATACCGATTCACTTTGATGTGCCTTCTTTCTAACCACAAACCACTCCTCGTGGATTTCAGTTTGAGTGCCTCTGAAACTTCAAGTTGGAACTGGCTGCTTCCTGTAGGAAAAGCCGTTTTGCTTCCTCAGCCACCTTACAAGACAAGATACTCTGGGAGTCTCACATCCCTCCTTCTCCCCGCCCTGCACCCCATCCCCCGGCTTCACACCCCGTCCAGCAGAGTCACAGTCAGGTCCACGGAACATGCCATTTTGCTTTCAGCTTTGTGCTGCCCTCCTTATGGTCTTGGATCTAATGCTGTGTGCTGATATTGCCCACTATGTGGTAATGTGTGTGTGTGTCTATGTGTGTGTGTGTATTCTTAAAAAATCGTTGTGAATTCATATAACATATATTAACTTGTATGAAATGTACCCTGTGGACTCTAAGCATAAGAACAAAGAGTATGTGATAAAAAGTGCACCAGAAGAGGATGTGGAGAAAAGGGAACCCTCCTACACTGTTGGCAGGAATGTAAACTTGTGCATCCACTATGGAAAACAGTACGGAGTTCCTTAAAAAATTAAAAGTAGAGTTACCATCTTAAAAAATTAAAAATAGAGTTACCATATGATCCAGAATGCCCACTCCTGAGCATATGTCCGGAGGAAACTCTACTTTGAAAAGATACATGTACCCCAATGTTCATAACAGCACTATTTACAATAGCCAAGACGTGGAAGCAACCTAAATGTCCATTGACAGATGAATGGACAAAGAAGATGTGGTGTGTGTGTATTACTCGGACATAAAAAGGAATGAAATAATGCCATTTGCAGCAACATGGATGGACCTAGAGATTATCACACTAAATGAAGTAAGTCAGAGAGAGAAAGACAAATATCATATGATATCACTTATATGTGGAATCTAAAAAAAAAATGCTACAAATGAACTTATTTACAAAACAGAAACAGAGTCACAGATTTCAAAAACAATTTATGGTTACCATAGGGGAAAGGTGGGGGAGGGATAAATTAGGAATTGGGGATTAAGATATACACACTACTATACATAAAATAGATAAATGACAAGCACCTACTGTATAGCACAAGGAACTATAATCCGTATCTTGTAATAACCTATAATGGAAAAGAATCTGAAAAAGAATATATATATATATACACATATATATATATATGGATAACTGAATCACTTTGCTGTACACCAGAAGCTAACACAACATTGTAAATCAACTATCCTTCAATTAAAAAAGAAATTAATTTTAAAAAAGTGCACAGAGACTTATACAGGGGCAAAAATAGCAATGTCCTTAGAAGATGATATAAAAATTGGTAGAGGTTGTTTAGTTTGTGACAGCAGATTTTTTCAAATAAACTTTTTATTTTAATATAATTGTAGACATACGTGCAGTTGTAAAAAAAATAATACAGAGATTTCATGTAACCTTTACCTAGTTTCCTCCCACTGTAACATCTTGCAAAATTATATTACAAAATCACATCTAAGATATTGAGATGGCTACATCTACAGCTCTCATTCAGATTTCTCCAGTTTTACTTGTGCTTGAGTGTGTGTATGTGTGTGTTTAGTCCCATGCATTTTTAATTAAATTTTTGTTTAGTAAAATACACACAATATAAACTTTACCAACCTAGCGATTTTTAAGGGCAAAGTTCAGTAGTGTTAAATATGCTGATATTGTCGTGCAACCAATCTCCAGAACTCTTCATCTTGCAAAACTGGAACTCTGCCCAATGTTCTATGCAACTTTATCACATGTGGGTTCCTATAGCCACAACCAAGGTCAAGATACAGAACGTTTCCATCACCCCAAGGATCTCTCCTGTTGCCCTTTTATAACCACACCCATTCACCTCTCTCTTGCCCTCAACCCCTCATCTTAAATCCCTAGCAACCATATATTCTCTATATTCTCTATATAATTTTGTCATTTCAAGAATGTTATGTAAATGGAACTGTATAGTTCCACTTACAGTTGACTTTCTTAACTCAGCATAATTCTCTGGAGATTCAATCCATGCTGTTGCATGTATCAATAGTTAGTCCCTCTTTCTTGCTGAGTAGTATTCCATGGTATGGATGTACCACAGTTTAAACAAACCGTTCACCCACTCAAGGGCATCCGGGCTGTTTCCAGGTTTGGGGTATTATAAATAAAGCTTTTAGAAACATTCATGCACAGGTTTTTGTGTGAACATAAGTTTTCATTCTTCTGGGATAAATGCCCAAGAGTGCAACTGCTGGGTCATAGGGTGACTGCATGTTTAGTTGTATAAGAAACTGCCAGTTTTTTCCAGAGTGGAGGTGCCCTTTTACATTCCCAGCAGCAATGAATGAATAATCTAGTTTCTCTACGTCCTCTCCAGCTTGGGTATTGTCCTTGTTTTTTTTTAATTTTAGCCATTCTGGTAGGTTTATAGTGATGTCTCATTGTGGTTTTAATTTGCACTTCCTTAATGGCTGATGGTGTTAAACATTTGTTCATATGTTTATTTGCTGTCTGGATAACCTCTTTGATGAAAGGTCTGTTCATGTTTTTTGCCCATTTTCTAATTGGATTATATGGTTTTTTGCTGTTGGGATTTGAGAGTTTTTAAAACATATTCTAGAAACCAGTCTTTTGTCAGATACGTGTTTTGGACATATTTTTCTTAAACGGTTTTAAGAGGCTTTAAGCTTGCTCATAACCTCCATTTGTATCAGTCTGACACACATAATAAATGTTCTTTGAATGAACAAATTAAATTGTTCAAGGTTATAGAATGACTTACTGCCTAGGACAGTTTTCCTCAACTATGTTCCTAGAAACAACAGATGGTAATAAGTATTTGAGATGAACAGGATTCTGTGATCAAATGAGGTTTGGTCTTGAAGATCCACGGTGCACATTAACAGGGTAAGGCTCTGAGAAAAGCAAAGTAAAGGCTCTGAGAAGTTCTGCAAGAAAAAGCCCATTTAACTTTTTCTAACTCAGCGCTTTCCAAACTTTTTTGACCACTAGACCCTTTATTTCACAGAGCAAAAGATTCAACATCTCTCTGAGCCAGTGTTCCTCAGAGCAGAGTTCAGGAAGGTGGCTCAGGAGCTTGAATTAGTGTGGCAAAGAAAAAAGGGGGAGGATTCTGGATGAACAAAGGGACAGAGACAGGAAATCACGGGATGCACTGTAGTCGGAGCTACAGGCACTTTGGTGTTGTCAGAGTATAAAGTACAAAGTGGAGAGAGTAGACCATGAGAGCAAATAAGGGCCCAGTCCTGTAGACGGCCTTGTCTGCCAGGCTGGGGAGCTTGTATTTAACTGAGTGGACACACACGGGAGCTCTGACTCTCTGAATGGTAGGAAGATGTGTTCAGATTTGAGGTCTAGGCAGATTGTTCTGGTGGTTGGGTTGGAAGGTGACAAACAGGATGACCCATTAGGGGTCTGCCTTGGTGTTCCCATAGGAGAAGACGGCGTCTGATGAACAAGCCGTGCATTAATGGGGGGGGGGGGTGGTCAGAGTAGGTAAACTGCCATCCGGTACATTCCCAGCCTCATCCAAAGCCTTGAGAAAATACTCCTAGACTGGTCTGAAAGCCTCTCCGCAGAGAGCTTGGTGGCATTGAGAGCAAGGGAGACCCACTTAGAAGCAGCAGCCGGGCAAATGGCGTCATGACACAGGTAGAGGGGACAGAGCAGGTGGGACAGTTTCATTCCTCTTTGCCTCTCATTACTTAGCAGTTTCGAATTGGAAACTCAATAAATGTTCTTTGAGTGAGTGAACAAGCTGACTTGTTTGTTCAAGGCTGTTTACCACCTTGAACAAGTTTACCACTTTTCAAAGAGAGACTCACAGCAAGAGCAGCCAAAACGAGAAGTCCTTGGTTACTCAGGTAACCCAGGTCTCATTAAGTCCCAGCCTAAGATGGTCTGTTCATTTGTTAAACACTGAGCATGAGTTAGAGAGTCTGGGACTTTGGGGGCGTGTTGCTAGGAGCAGAGTGGAAGCTCCAAGTTGGACCCGAGGCTCTCCACCCTCCCACCCAAAGCCCATATCGTCCCCAAGCATTTGTCCTTAATGGTCAATCCTGAGTGTATTTCCGGGGAAATTTAATCCATGTGGTTTTGATTCATTTACACTTAACTCATCAGAACAGTTTTTTTTTTTTTCCCCTGGGAGAGTTTGTTGCCATTTGGGAAGCATTTTCAGATGTGATAAAAGTCTTTAAAATGATCCCAGTGAAAAATCTGGGAGTTGGTCATGAATCTGACATGTGAGGAGGCTGAGAGGGCTTAGTATGGGCTTTCTTTGCTCTGGTTTAGAGATGGACAATGTTGGTCACATTTTTCTTCCTTGATCTTGGAAATACACTAGATTAGAGAAAGATGGAAAACTTGGGAGAAAAGACCCAAGCTGGAAGCAGTATAGAGCATGGAGGGTGAAGCCCTGGACCCCAACCTTCAGACTGACGGGCAGGGAGATGGGACCTTCTAATCCAGCTACCTCTCCATGTCCAATTCTTATAGCCTCAGTCACCTTGGTTGTGACAAATGGCTCCAAACCCTGGACCAGTAGATGGTTACAGTGGATGGGCCTTTGGAGAACAATAATACTGATCTTCTCGATCTACATCTGAGAAACCAAAGACCAGAGAAGCAAGTGACTTGCTAAGGTCACATGTCAGGCTTGCAACAGGGTAGAGTCTAAAACCAGTCTCCTAAATCCCACTCTGCATTCCCCCATTACTGCGGACATGGCCCTGCCCTGAAATGTAACCCTCTGGTTAACCCTCTCCTCTCTGTGTTCTCCTTAACATTTGTTGAGATTTACTATGTATCAGCTCCCTTGACAAGCACTTTGTGTACAATATTTTGATGTGTGACCTTGGGCAACTGACTCAGCCTCTCTTAGCTCAAAAGGTAATAAACATGGTGGTCAGGAGTGGAAGCTCTGAGTCACGCTGCCTGTGTTCAAATCCCAGGTCTGCCACTTACTAGTTCACTGATCTGGAACAAGGTATTGTTCTCGAACAAGTTCTGCCCCTGAGTTCCTATCTCATAGGACTGTTATAAGGTCAGATATTCTTATTATTTCAGATAATCCTCCATAATGACCCAATGATGTAGCTACTCTTATTATCACCATATTGCCGGTGCGGGGAGTGAGGCCCAAGTTATGACAGTCACCCAAGATAACTGGCAGAGCTAGAATTCAAACTCAGGTCTTTCTGACTCCAGAGAAGCAGGTCTCAGGGATTTATTAGATAATGCTGTACTGTGTATTTGTTTAGTTTTGCTTGTTTTCTCCTTGATATAATGTAGGCATAGCACAACATCTTTTACATCTTTAATATCTACCACACAAAACAATCATGATTGATATTAAGTATCAAAAACATTTCAAATGAAATTTCCCTTGTGTTCTCAGTACCCAACTCACTGGCATATTTTGGGAATGTCTGTACATCAGACAGGATGCTTTCAGGTCTAAGAGACAATAACTCAACTCAAACTTGCAAAAGCACCAAAAGAAATATATTAACTTACATAACTGGAAAAGACCACGGTTGAATCCAGCCACTCAGATGTCACCAGGAATCTTTGTCTCACCATCTCTTCTCTCTGCTTTCCTGCAGTCTGACTTCTTCTCAGGTAGCTCTCCCCAGGTGGCAGTGACATAGCCACCAACAGTACCAGGCTGATGGGCTACCAGCTTAACAAACTCCTGAGAAAGAGAGTGTGCTATCTCCCAATTCCAGCAAAACCTGAGGATTGACTCTCTTTTGGTCTGGCTGAGGATACACACCCACCTCCGAAACACTCACTCCTCCAGGGCATAAAGCACAGGGATTGGTCCGCTTTGGTCACGTGCACATCCCCAGAGCCCGTGAATGGAGTCAGTGCCATTCAAACCAGAAGACTGGGTGTGGGGAAGGGGTGGCCCCAAGGGAAATCCAGGATACTCTTATGAGAAAGGGAATGGAGGCTGGGCCGGCAGAAACATCAGCTGTTCACTACACCTTGACAAATGAGTGTTGAGCAAAAAAAAAGCAGCTGTTGTGTCACACCTGACACCTCAGTGGACCCAAACCCTCGATCCTCAAACAATCTGGGAACAACGCTTGAAATTTCCTTTATCTGAGAAAGGCTTTACTCATGTTCTGCCAGGATGTCCTGAAAACCAGGGTGGCAAGAAGAGCCAGCAGGAGCACCCGTGTGTGGGCTGAGCTGCCATCTGTCCTCTAGCCTGCGTTCACCGTCCCCAGCCCTGTAGGTCACTCGATGTCACCGTTGTCCCAGTGAGGTGGAGGGCGACCTTTGGAGACATTGCTGTTTCCTTTCTCCATTGAGAACGTAAAAATAGCCTTTCCCTCGGGGGTCTGAACAGGGTTGACTTCACTCCTGGTTGTCTTGGGACAATGAGATCTTCTTTCTGAAGGTCAGATGAGGAGGCCACACTGCCAGAATGGTGTGTGCTCTCAGGGATACCCCGTCCACAGATAGCAATCTGCCCACCCCAGGCGGTTCACCCAGGGGCAGCTGAGGGTGGACTGGAAGGAAGCTAACAGCATCACGCAAGTTGGTGGAGTAGCCATGTAATCATTTTCTAGCAGCCCATATTTGTCCACATGCGGAGCCAATGGATGGCCCATTTGGACTGAATCTGCCCCTTGGTCCAATTCAACAAGCACTTAAGTGCCTTTTGTCAGAGTGGGGACAGGCTAAGCAGTAACAGTCTAGTAATTCTATCAAACCTCTCAGTCAGCCTTCAGGATCTGGGTGTAAGCCCAGCTCCGGCACATACTTGCTGCGTGACTTTGGCCTCCATTTCCTAATCTGTAAAATAGGGATGCTGAAACAGGGGCCTATGTCCTGGGGCTGCCATGAGGATGACATGAGGTGACATATATCAGGGCCAGAAGCTGCCACTGTGGGTCACTCCACAAAAGGAGTGGCCTTCCCTCCTCCCCACCTCGGCCAGCTTTGTTGACCTGACTGGCAGAAGGTTGGACAGATCTTTTTCTGCTGCATAGAGATGGGCACAAACCATATCTTGAAAGCTGGGCACGGGCACGCTGCTTGGCCATCGGTATCAGCTTTCTCCACAACCCCTTCCGGTGGTACTAAGAGGAGGCAGTTACTGGATGAAAATGGGCCATTAATTAGCCAAACACACACCTTAACAGGCACCCTGGGGCTTTACATATGACTCCAAAATGCAGATTTAAGGCTTTGCTATCATTGTTTCTAGATCTAATAATAACAGACCCCAGGTACCAAGCTAACTACTTACTCTCTTTCCACACCTCATTTAGTCCTCACAACAGGCACATGATGATGTCAGCCTTATTACTTCTTTTTACAGATGAGGAAACTGAAACCCTGAGAGGTTGTCAAAGCTGCCACCGTCAGCTGCGTGTGTGAAGAGCGCATGTGAATAGCTCCCCCTGCAGGTGAGGGCTGCACAACAGAAATAAAAGCAGCAGGCAGCTCTCATTTGGCATTTACAATATGCCACACATAGCCACAGGTGCTAATTTTTTGACCCTCACCATCATCTTATGCAAAATCTCAGGGACCATACAGAGGCCCTCGCTAACTTGTCCAAGGTCGACTGCTAATAAAGAGCAAAGCCTTCCAGAGTCCCCGCCAGAACGCTTTGCACTTTGCCTGCAAAGCAGTTTTTATAATTGTGATTAATTAACTCCCCACAGCCTCCCACCCCTGCAACTAGATGCAAGTTCTTTGATGGCAGAACGGTCATTCTCGTATCGACACAACAGAACACTTGGCTCGTAGGAGGCACTGAATATGCACTTATTGAAAAGTGAATTACTGAATGAATGAATGAGTGAATGAATGGAGGATATAAGACAGATACCAGGAAGGATTTTAATAGCAAAAACTGTCCAGTCTTTCACCCCAGATGATTGGTGCAGGCATCCAAGCTGGTGGGGCTGGAGTGGGGACCTGAATGCTGGCCCTGATGCCAGGCTGTGCAGAATAAAATCCCCCAGAGCACACGAACTGACGTTTGGGGGGGATGTACTTCCTCAAGTGCCGCCAAGCTCCTTGACCTCCACGCTACCTCTGGCCAAATAAACATGCCATTCTTCAGACAGACAATCCAGCCAACATCCAAAGTGGCCACTGGCCAACAGGCACTTGGGTTCAATGCTGATTTTGTTGAAACAGCTGAATGCTCACCGTGGAGCTCCAGCCCTTCTGCACTGGCTCTCTTCTCTCCCATCTCTGGCTGAGGACAGAGCATCCCAAGTTGGGACTCTTAATCTTCCTGAACACGAGGGAGGCTGTGCTCCTGACCAGGCGCCAAGGCACCCCAGCACCCTGCGAGGCGGCCCCTGGGTGGATCTGGAACATTCAGAAATGCTGCCATCTTGTGGCCTTCGGGCCGGAGCAAGATACTCTCTGGCCAACTTCAACAACCAGCTCCTGGAAGGCTCCTCTGAGTTCACGTTTTCCTTTGTTCTCATTTTGTCCCATCTTGACCTCCCTCCTCCTGCTCCAGAGTGGTGACCAATCCATGCTTGCCTATCATTTGGGGATTTGGAATTTTTCTTTCTGAAGAGAGCTCAATCAGAATGCACTTTAGAATTCTTAGGAGTTTTTTCAAATTCTTTCTCAAAAGAGAACCCTTCACTGAGAGTTGGTCAGGAAACTCTCCAGTGTGTCCAGTGTCCCCCTGGGCTCAGCTCAGAGCGCAGGCCATGGAGGGCGGCCGTGTCTGCAACATCTTGGTCCACCAGAGCTGCTTCTCCTCATGGCTCTGTCCGGGAACCCCGTGGTGGACGTGGGTACTTACGCTCAGCTTCTGAAAGCTGGATGGCATTCCCATTGAAAGATGCAGCCTGAATCTGAAAGGTCTTGTTGATCAGCGACCCCAGCAAACCCCTGAGAACCCCAGGTAGAAAATTGGCCTCCTGCCAATTCCCAGGGGATGCCGTTGAGACAGCAGATCATCCTTCCTACAATCCTCTGGCATCCTGAAAGGAAGAAGCAAAGCCTTGACTGGGCGCTTTGAGGCTGATTCCTAGAAGATGTTGCTCCAGATGAGGGTCGCACAGACTCTGCATGTTTGCATCACAAAAAGCATGGAGCAGCTCGTGCCCCCACCTGTTCTGGGTGGATTATCTGCTTCAGGGCCAGCCTTGGGCAAAACTGTCAAGGGGAAAATAATGCTCTTTGGCACCTCCCAGCTCTCCTGGAAGTTATCAGATCAGTAGAGGGCAAGCCCCTGAGGGAAGCGGGTGGGACACAGGACAGGTAAGTTTTGACGGGAAAGGGATCTGGGTACGAGGTCTAGGATGCTCCCCCAAAGGGGGGGATGGTAATGGAGGGTGCTTAGTGCTGAGTTGAGTGGTTAGAATCAAAGAGCAGTAAGGGGCTGTGAAATTGACTGACAGCAGTCCTTTCCACTGGGCTAAATTGAAGCCGTCATGTCGGGCCTGGCAAAAAAGCTACAGGCTACTTCCTGAGTTCAAGGAGAGATAGCCTTTGTCCTGCAGGAAGGTGGGCGGGGACGAGGCTTGCTGGGTGCCTGCTGACTCTGCAGGGATGGGGCAGAGACACACATATGTGTGTTATTGTTTAGCTGACTTCACCTTTCACCATGGGTTGGCCAGGCCTGGACTGTTTGGGGTTATAAAAAGTGAATCTGTCCCCACTTTACTGATGAAAGCACCAAGGCTCAGGGAGTGTTCAGTGGCGTGGCCAAATGTTAGGGCCAGTAAGAGGCAGCATTAGAGGCAGGCTATATTCATCTTCTGTGCTGCTGTAGCTAAGTACCACTAACTTAGCGGCTTGAAACAACGCAAATTTGGTATTTTACGAGAGTTGGACACGGGTCTCACTGGGCTAAAATAAAGGTGTCGGCAGGACTGCGTTCCTTCTGGAAGCTCTAGGAAACAATCCGTTTCTTTGCCTCTTCCACCTTCTGGAGGTCACTGCCTGCCTTGGCTCATGGCATCCTCCTCCACCTTCAAAGCCAGCAGCATTGCATCTCGCTGACCCTTCCGTCGGGCACACCTCTCTGTCCACTGCCAGGAAACATTCTTCGCTTTTAAAGACGAGTTGCACCCACCCAGATAATCCAGGCTAACCTCCCCATCTCAAGGTCCTCAACCTTAATCCCAAAGTCCCTTTTGCCAGGTCAGGTAGCATATTCACAGGTTCTAGGGGATTAGGGCGTGGACATCTTTAGGGGTCATTATTCTGCCCATTGAAGGTGGTCTCCACTCGCTGGCTCCTCATTCAGAGCTCTGGGCCAGACGCACCAGCCTGTGCTTCCCCCCTTTTCCCTCCACCCCCTTCCTGCCTCCCATGAAACACAGAGAGTGACTTCACCTCGGGCTACATCTGCTTCCAAACTGCTTGCTCGGTTCTCACCCAAACCCACCATTTGACTCAGAAATTACTTGCAGGACTAATTGTTGCTTGAGGCTACTTGTGAAAAGGGGATAGTTTATAACAAAAACCCCAGCACAAGACTTCAAGGTATGAAATGAATTGTTCGGGGAGGGGCCAGGAAACACACACACACACACATACACACACACACACACACACACACACACACTCCATTTGAGCGCAATACTGCACCTCCCTCTCAGAACACGCCTTTAAAATTGTTTTCTAAACCCAATAATAAAATGGAAGCAGAAAGGCAAAGCAAAAAAGCTGTGGACTTGGCTTGCTCGGTTCTCACCCAAACCCACCATTTGACTCAGAAATTACTTGCAGGACTAATTGTTGCTTGAGGCTACTTGTGAAAAGGGGATAGTTTATAACAAAAACCCCAGCACAAGACTTCAAGGTATGAAATGAATTGTTCGGGGAGGGGCCAGGAAACACACACACACACACACACACACACACACTCCATTTGAGCGCAATACTGCACCTCCCTCTCAGAACACGCCTTTAAAATTGTTTTCTAAACCCAATAATATAATGGAAGCAGAAAGGCAAAGCAAAAAAAGCTGTGGACTTGGTCTGGAACATGATTATTCTTTCACTTGTCAAGTGAGTTTGAAGAAAAAATTGGCCGGATAAAAGAAGCAAGGAGGAATTTGATCGACTTGTTTAAAGATGGGTAGGCTTTTGAAAAAGAGGAATTTATAAATTAGAAATGTTTGTTGTTGATTTTCCAAATGAACCATTCAGGGTTAATCCCCAGTTGAATGTGGCCCGGTGCCTGTCTGGTTTACCTTAGCTGCCACGTAAAGATAGGGCTCAAATCCAAATATCTTTCCTGAAAGAATTCTTTTACCTCTCCATGCAATATGACTCATAATCTTGTTAACTTTATTTGTAAGTGTTTTGTTTCTAACTTAATATGTTCTTCTTTTATTATCAGCCACGTCACAGAGTTTGGTCCACTTAAAGTTATGTATAATATAATATGGGTGGGGAGTCTTAGCTGTAGTCTGAACTGCTTTCCCCCAAGGATGCAGGCACGTGGGGACCAGCCCCAGGGATGTGGAGTCCCCCTAGCAGGACTCTACCTACCTGAGAGATGGGGGAGCCTCCTGAGAAAGGACTCATCCTAGAGGAAAGGACAATGGACAGTGTTGGAGAAGATGGGCGTTGGTACTCCAAGTGCAGGCTGTCACTCATGTTAATCTCCATTTCACCCATCAAAGCTGGACCTCGAGTTCTCAGAGGGGCCTGTGACAGAAGGAAGTGAATGGAAGCTGAAAGGGCAGGACAAGTGGGTAAACTGACAGAGGCTGCTGCTCGCTTCCCTGACCCCAGCCCTGCAGATGCCATGGAGGCCAGGGAAGGTGGATGGAACTACAAAAGGAGAGTGAGGATGTGTGGAACCAACCCCTAAGAAGAAAGAAGATGATGGGTCTCCAGGTTGAAGAGTGGGAACCCCCAGAGTAAGAGAGGGTCAGTTCCAAGGGTGTGGGAGAGCTTTGAAGGTTTGCTCTTTTCTCTTTCTCACATTGTCCCGGGCAGACCACTGATCTTTATCTCCTCTGCGAGGGACAGCAGTGCCCATCCTGCAGCCCTTGGAGGATGGAGGTCAGCAGCAAGTTGAGCACCAGCCTAGCCAGGGTGGTGAGCCACCCTCCCCAGGGGAAGCTCAGCTCCAGCTGAAAATGCAATCTTACTCTACTTTCCCTCTGCCCTGTTCTGTGTCCCTCATTCTCCTCTTGAGAGCTCTCCACTAAGACATCACTTGAACAAAAATCCCTGCTTCAGGGTCTGCTTCTAGGAACTTGACTTAAGACAGTAGAGTAAATGGAAATGGCTAAGGTGGCAGAAATTAGTCCTAGCATAATAGTAATTATAAATAGGTTAAATTCATTGATTTAAAAAAATAGATTTCTGGGCTTCCCTGGTGGCGCAGTGGTTGCGCGTCCGCCTGCCGATGCAGGGGAACCGGGTTCGCGCCCCGGTCTGGGAAGATCCCACGTGCCGCGGAGCGGCTGGGCCTGTGAGCCATGGCCAATGAGCCTGCGCGTCCGGAGCCTGTGCCCTGCAACGGGAGAGGCTGCAACAGAGGGAGGCCGGCATACCACCAAAAAAAAAAAAAAAAAAAAGTAGATTCCTGACTGGATCAAAAGTAAAAACGAAAAAAATGAATAAGAACCAAAGTCCAGAAATACACACAATTAGTAAACTCACATTAATAGGTGTTTATAGAACAATGTATCTAACACAGAATATACATCATTTTTTGAGTGCACATAGAACATACACAAAAACTTACCCATAAACATAAGCATAAAATAAACCTCAATAAATTCTAAAGAGTTAATATCAGACAATGTTTTCATGTTGGGAAAAGAAGAAACCGATATTAGCTTAAACCAACTATTAGCTTAAAAAATTACATCCATTAGGTAACTAAAAATTGTGCTATTTAATTATTCTTGGGTTGAAGAGAAAATCATAAGGGAAGTTCTAAAATACTTAAAGCTAAATGCAAATGAAAACACTGCATACCATAATCTGTGCACCACATGAAAGAAGGAACATATGGCTTTAAATACATTTGTCCAGGAAAAAAAAAAAAAAAACCGAAACAAATCATCTAGGCTTTGAGATCTAAACTTTCACATTTTTTCAGCAGCAAAAAGAAATCTCAAAAAGTCATGATGGAAAGAAATAATAAAAATAGGATAAATAGTAAGAAATAATGGAACTGAGAAAAGAAAAAAATTAACAAGGCTAACAAGATCAAAAGCTAGCATTCTGAAAAGATTAATGAAAAGAGACAAATGGCTGGTAAAGTTTATTTTTTAACTGAAATTTTGGTTGAGAGAATTGTAGATTTACATGCAATCATAATAAATAGTATATAGAGATTTTATGTACTCTTTTCTACAAAGGTAACATTTTACAAAACCATAGTACAAAGCACAACCAGGTTATTGACAATATTATAATACACTGATTTTATTTAGAATTTTCCAGTTTTACTTGTACATATTTGTGTGTGTGCATGTGTGTGCACTTAGTTCTATGAAATTTTTTCAACTTATTGCACCCAATTTATTTGGTTATTTTATTGATGTACAGTTGATTTACAATGTTTCAGGTATACAGCAAAGTGATTCAGTTATACATACATATATAGTTCTATGCAATTTTGTCACATGTTTAGATACGTGTATCTGCCATCCCAGCCAAGATACCGAATAGTTCCTTTATCATAAGGATTGCTCATGAAAAATTGATTTTGGAAAAAAGGGAGAGAAGATACAAATAAATAGATACATCATTAAAGCAGATAAATACCTATAGATGCAGTAAAAATTTAGAGAATAATAATAGAATATTATGAACAGCTGTATAGCAAAAGATTGGAAAACAGGAAAAATGGATAAGTCAGAAAAAAATAAAAAGCCAAAACTGGGATAAGACAAATAGAAATGTTGAATAGAAATAGCTAATAGAGGGCTTCCCTGGTGGCACAGTAGTTGAGAGTCTGCCTGCTGATGCAGGGGACACGGGCTCATGCCCCAGTCCAGGAAGATCCCACATGCCGCGGAGCGGCTGGGCCCGTGAGCCATGGCCGCTGAGCCTGCGCGTCCGGAGCCTGTGCTCTGCAACGGGAGAGGCCACAACAGTGAGAGGCCCACGTACCGCAAAAAAACAAAACAAAACAAAAAACCAAAAGAAATAGCTAATAGAGTAATACAGTTGATTCTTGAACAACATGGGTTCGAACTGCATGAGTCCCCTAACTGGTGGATTTTTTCACTAAATGTGTACTACAGTACTGCACAATCAGTCTGCAGTTATATGCATGGATGGAACCACGAATATGGAGGGCCAACTGTAAAGTTATTTGTAGATTTTTGACTCCACGGAGGCTCGGCACCCCTAAACCTCATGTTGCTCAAATATCAGCTGTAGATATGGTGATCAAATAGGTTTCCACTCTAAACTCCAGTATCAGTTTTAGAAGTAAGTTCTATTAAATTGTCAAATTAATGGTAATCCCTACCTTACACAAGTTGTTTCAGAAATCAGAAGGAGGGAAAGCTACCTAACATATTTTATGAGAGGAATATGCTAGAAAGATATTAGCTAATCAAATTCAATAATATAGCTAAACTAAATAATGTCAAAGTATAGCTTAACCTCAGAAAATCTAATGAAATTCACTATATTATGTACTTAAGAAGGAAAATTACATGGTTATCTCAATATATCCAGAATATGATTTTCATAAAGTTCAACATCTAATTATGATTTTTTAACTCAGAGAAAAGGTACTTTGAAAAAGCTTTCCTTAAATTGTTAAATGCCCAATACATATACATGAGCAAAAGCTAAACTTAATGAAAAAAATTCAGATATATTTCATTAAGGTTGCTAATGAGACAAATATACACTTTATCCTTTTAAACAACATAGTATAGGATATTCCGTCCAATACTACAATAAGAAAATGAGACAAAACATGGAAAATTGAAAAAAATTTTTAAATTGTACTTATTTGTAGATGATAATGATCATTCCCACAGTGAATCCAACAGAATCAATAGAAAAAACTCTTAAGACTCATAAGTGTCTGGCAAGATTGCTAGATGCAAGAGTAATTTATATACCTCAATGAAAAAGAGTTATCTCTGACTTCTACTTATGGGTATGCTGAAGTCCTGGGACAGGACTTACCATCCTACCATAAACAACTAGAAAACAGGATAAAATATATGAAACAGCTGTTTTCAGGTATTGAACAGCAGGTAGCACAGGACTACGATCTTTCAAATAAGGCAAAAAAATGAGGCAAACCCTACAATCCCTGACCTGCCTGGAAGAATATTCTGGAATACAGTAGGAAGAGGGGGCTTCTCAAGCAGTTCATGGCTGCCTCACTGAGCTGGGAAGAAAGAGATCA
Organism: Physeter macrocephalus; assembly: GCF_002837175.3. Lineage (NCBI taxonomy): Eukaryota > Metazoa > Chordata > Mammalia > Artiodactyla > Physeteridae > Physeter > Physeter macrocephalus. Next base: position 68,015,180 of record NC_041233.1, read on the forward strand.
GCGTTTGATGAGGCTGAGGAGACTGGAACTTGTGGGTAGAGAACCAGAGAGGAAAGAGGTTAGATAGAGGAAGAACTCCATGCCATATAAAGGAACAAAATAATGCCATTTGCAGTGACATGGATGGACCTAGAGACTGTCATACAGAGTGAAGTAAGTCAGAAAGAGAAAGACAAATATCATATAATATCGCTTATATGTGGAATCTAGAAAAACGGTACAGATGAACTTATTTGCAAAGCAGAAATAGAGTCACAGATGTAGAAAACAAACTTATGGTCACCAAGGAGGGAAGGGGGGAGGTGGGATGAATTGGGAGATGAGGATTGACATGTATACCCTACTATATATAAAATAGATAACTAATGAGAACCTACTGTATAGCACAGGGAACTCTACTCAGTGCTCTGCGGTGACCTAAATGGGAAGGAAATCTAAAAAAGAGTGGATATATGTATATGTATAACTAATTCACTTTGCTGTACAGCAGAAACTAACACAACATTGTAAAGCAACTATACTCTAATAAAAATTAATAATAAAAAAAGAACCCCATGAGTTTCTGCTGACTACTAAAATGTTTCCATGTAGAACAAAACTCTGTGCAACCAGGAAAAGAAGGTTGGGGAACTGTAAAGTAAATAATTTCAAGAGTTTACACAGGGCAAGGAGACACTTGAGTTCTGACCAACTGAAGGAGAGAGTTCTTCTTGAACATCTGAAATTTTCAGTAGAGTCACTAGAAAAGTCATACCTTAGTAATAGGTTAAAATAGCCCAGAGTAAAGGTTACTTTAAATCTACCCTTAAAAATGGTTAAAAACAAGCCTCAAAGGACAAGCTGATCTGCACATTACTAAACTGCCTGCCAGACAAATCCAACACTCCAGAAAAAAAAACAAGAAAATCTAGCACTACACAACATAAAATTCACAATGTCTAACACCCAAAAGATATTACTCAAAATGGCAAGAAATAGGAAAATATGACCCAGAGCCAAGAAAAAAAATAACCAAAAGAAATATGAAAATGACAGATGATGGAATTTGCAAACAACGTTCTTATATGTGAAATAGTATATTATTGCTAAAAAGACAAACTGTAGGAAGTCACATGTATATATGGTAAGCTCTAGAGCAACCAAAAAAGAATCAAAGAGGTATAGTTAATAAGCTATTAATGGAGAATTAATTTAATGTGAAATAATACCCAATTGATCCACAACAACATGGGATATGAGAGAAAAATAAATAACAGATGGGAGAAAAAGAAAGGAAATAACAAAGCAGTATATTTAAATCCAACCATATTGTTAATTACATTAAATGTAAGTGATCTAAACACTCCAACTAAAAGACAAGTTTGTCAGACTGGACCCAATTATATGCTATTTCAAGGGAAATGAGAAAATATTTTAACTTCATGAAAATGAAGACGAAACAATGTGAGATGCAGCTAATGCAGGATTTAGAGATATATTTATAGCCTTAAATGACCATATTAGGAAAGAATAAAGGTTAAAAATCAGTAATCTTACCCTCCACTATAGTGATCTTACCTTTTGTTACAAGAAGTTAGAAAAATAAGAACAAAATAAACTTAAACTTAGTAGAAGGAAGACTATAATAAATATAAGAATAGAAATCCAAGAAACGGAAAACAGACAAAAAAAGGGGGGGAAGAATCAATGAAACAGAAAGCTGGTTTCTTAAAAATGTCAATAAAACCGATAAATTTCTAGTTAGAGTCGTCAAGAGAAAAAAGAGAAGACAGAAATTACTAATATCAGCTATAAATGAGGAGACATCATTATGAATCCTACAGACAGTAAAATAGTAATGGAATAATAAGGGAATAGTTTGAGCAATGTTATCAAATAAATTTAACAACTTATCTGAAATGGAAAAAACACCTAAAAGACCCAAATTTTCAACAACAACAACAACAACAAAAAACTCAAGAAAAAAATCCCTCAAATATCTTAAATCAGTTTTAAAAATAAATTAGTAATTTAAAACTTTCCCACAAGAAAAATCCTGCCCCTGATATCTTTACTGGTAAAGTCTATCAAACAGTTAAGGAAGAAGCAATATCAATCTTAAGTTTTTTCAGAAAATAGAGTAAGAGGGAACACTTCCTAACTCATGTTATGAAGCTGGTATTACCTGAATATGAAAACAAGGCAAAAGAACCCCAGAAATTCTAAGAAAAGAAAATTATAAACCAATACTTTCCATAAAATACCTGCCAAAAACATTAACAGGATTGAGTAAATCTAAGCCAATAATGTATACAATGGATAATACATTGGGTCCAAGTGGGGTTTATCCCAGGGATGCAAAAACAATTTAAAAAATCAATAAACACAATTCACCTTATTAATAGAATAGAGGAGAAATCTTACATGATCATCTCAGTAGATATAGAAAAGACATTTGATAAAATTCAATACCCATTCATGATAATAACACTCAGTAAATTAGGAATAAGAAAGAACTTCCTCAGACAGATACAGGTTATCTATAAGAAATACCTACAGCTAACATCATACTTTAGAGTGAAAAATGAAAATTTCTTCCTTAAGGTTGGAAACAAGCAAAGATGTCTGCTCTCACCATGCCTGTTCAGTATTGTACTAGAGGTCCTAGATAGTGCAATAATTTACCAAAGAAATTTTTTAAATTGAAGGCATACAGATTGGAAAAGAAATGAAATTCTCTTTATTTGGAGAATTTATTTGATTGTCTATGTAGAAATTCCCAAGAGTCTATAAACATGAAACTGAAACTAATATACTAATTTCACAGTATTTCATGATATGAGGTCAATATACAAAAATCAATTTATTTCCAGATATTATCAAACAAAAATTAGAAAATAAAATTCTTAAAAAGGCAATTCTAATTTATTGTGATGGAAAGTGAATCAGTGGTTGCCTTGGGTGAACACAAGTTGTAAGGATTGATTGCAAAGCGGCAAGAAGGGACTTTTGCAGGTGATGTAAATGTTCTATATTTTGATTGTGGTGGTGATTACATAAGTGTACACACTTGTGAAAACTCATTAAATCCTATAATCAAAATGGGTGCATCTTACTGTCTATAAATTTTTGTGTCGATAAAGTTGAGGTTTAAAAAAGTTAAAAAAAATTATTGTGGTTCCACTACACCAGTGATAACCTACTAGAAAAATATAATAGAGATCATGTCACAATTCATAATAGTCTACCGTCACCCTCCATTACCAGGAGTATCTAGAGCTCAACATAAAAATACACAAGATCTTTACAGAGAAAGCAATTTAAGTAAAATAAACCTAAATAAATAGAGACATAGAACATATTTATAAATAGAGCAACTTAAACGTCAATTCTCCCCACATCAGTTCTTAAAATTCTATTCAATTCCAATAAAATTTTACCTTTTTTGGACCTTTATAAATCTTCTGAAATTAAGAAAAATAAAGCTGCACAAATAGTGAAGATAATTTTGAAAAATAAAAAGGAGCAAAGAAAGAAAACTTTGCCCTTTTAAATATCAAGATATTCTACAAAGACATGGTAGTATAGATAATGGGGTATTAGTGCAAGAACAGACAAATAGACAAATGGAATAAAAAAGAAAACTCAGAAAGAGACCAATAATATATGATAAAGAGGCACAAGGATTCAGTGGAGAAAAGAATTATTTAATAGATTCTGTTAGGGTAACTGGCTCAGTGGATGAACATAAATAAAGTTTGACTCTAATTCAAACCACATTCAAAAAGAAACTCAAAAAAGGCCTAAATGTGAAAGAAAAATGCTGTGTATTCAATAGAAGAATATGTAAAAGAATATCTTTTTGACCTAAGGGTGGTAAAGCTTTCTTCAATAAGACACCAAAAGCATAAACCACATGGCAAAAATTGGTGAACTTGACTACATCAAAATTTGAAATATCTGCTCAAACATGGCCACTAAAGCCATAATTAACTGATGGGTGGCATATTGGGAGGAGATAATAAACACTGTCGAAAACTAACAAAGAAGTAGACTCTAGAATATAAGATACTGCAAACTAAGAAGAGAAAGACAGAAAATCTAATGGGGAGATGTGGGCAGCTCCTAGAAGGGGAAACTAAATGGCCAATAAGTTAATGGAGAACCGTTCAACCTCATCAGTAATTAGAAAGATGCAAATTAAAATAGCAATGAGGGCTTCCCTGGTGGCGCAGTGGTTGAGAGTCCGCCTGCCGATGCAGGGGACACAGGT
>NC_041233.1:68019592-68062022 GCF_002837175.3 Physeter macrocephalus
GTCCGGAGCCTGTGCTCCGCAACGGGAGAGGCCACAACAGTGAGAGGCCCGCGTAACGCAAAAAAAAAAATAATAAAATAAAAATAAATAAATAAAATAAAATAGCAATGAGATGCCGATTGGCAACAATTAGAAAAGTCAGAAGAAAAGACAAAATGTTAGTGAGGATATGGGGAAACAGGAAATTTCCAATCACTCAATTCTCCAGAAATACAAGGCCCCCAATGTCCCCAGTGAGCTCTGGGTTGCTAGCTGGGTGCTTGGGCAGGAATGGCATGGAGCCACTTCAAGTGATGCAAGGTGAGCTGTCAGTGAGCTACCAGGTAACCACCAAGGGCGGCCTGGATGCACGCCAACAGGAGAGACCAGAGTGGCATTCAGGTCCTGGCACTTGTCCAGATCGGATGGGAAAATTCAGGAGAGGGTTAAAGAATACAGTATCTTTCTACTCGGAAATGTACAAGGGAGTGTGGGAGAAATAGAAGCCAGTTATGGGGTGTTGGAACATTAATACCTGCCCCCTGCCTCTCATTCTTCCAAGGAGGAAAGGAAGATAGCAGATATGAGTGAGGTCCTTGGGTCTGGCTCCTCTGGTGCTTTGAACATTCTCTGGGACCCTGTGTGGGGACTCTCCCTGCCTCCGAATCCTCATCCACACTGTGGGAGGGCTCCCTACCCCTGCCTACCTCACAGGCCAGGTTACATAAATACAAAGGCCTGCAATTTCAAAATGCAAGTGGTGGGCTGAACCACTAGGAAGAGTTTGCTGGGCCGCTTTGAGGTTTGACCTATTTCTTTTCTACCAGGAGCTTTTTTGGAAACTCTCTTTGTTAAGGCTTTTCCTTCCTTCTTCCTTTCTTCCCTCTGATTTTGACATCAGCACAAAAGCCAGCGTGGGCAGAATTTGGGCGTTTAAGGACACTGCAGAGCAAGGAGTCCATTCCCGACCCCTCCTCCCTCCCAGGCCCTGGTCTCTGCAAGAGTCCCTCTGAAGTCCCAAAATGAAGGACAAGGTTCTTCATCCTCTGTTCCCTGGAGGTCCCACTTTCTGGTCTCTCTATTCAGCAGCCCAGGACTGGGGTCCCAAGCAGAAGCCTCAGGACCCGAGGTTTGTCCAAGGCCATCTAAGCCCAAGGCTCATCATACTTCCCCAAATCCATCACTCCAAAAAAACAAAAAAACACAAAAAGAACTTTGGGTCTACAAAGTGTGGCCCCAACAGAACATTCAGGAGGCAGGATAGACTTGTCTATGGGATGAGACTCTAGCCACTAGCTTCACATCCCCTAAAATTTTCCCCACCTGGCTGACTGTGGTCTAAGAATTTGCCATTCGCACTAAAATCAAATAAGGAAAACTTGAACCCAGCCAGGAGTATCCCATTAAGCTTTATCAGTCATTTATGCCTCAGTGTAAATGAGATACTCAGAGCTTGAGATGGAGTGTGAGAAGATTCCAGAAGCCTGCCATGTAAGATGGAGACTTTTAAGGGGGAAGAGGGCACAGGTAGGACGGGTGAGGGTGCCAGAGAAAAACTGATGCACTCCTGCTGGCTCTGGTTGGGACCGGCTTGCCCAAAGGCTACCCAACTCCCTCCCACCCTGCCCCCAGGATGCTAGTCCTGGTTCCCTCTCTTCCCAGGCTGGTACCAGCTGTCAGACCCACTAGCATCTCCTGACCCTACCTCTCCACTCACTCCTCTTTCACCTTCTCTCTCTACAGATCTCTCCATCCCTTGTTTCATTTCCTCTTTTCATTTTTTTCGCTCTCTCATTTTTCTTTCTCTTTCACATTTGTCGTTCACGTTCACATTTTATCTTATTCATTTCCCTTTTGACTTCTCTTTCACGTCTCTCTTTTACTTTCATCCGCTTCTATTTCACTTTCACTTTCTCTAACTCCCTTTTCGCTGTAGTACTCAGCCGGCCCTTCAAGAGCACGGTGTGTCCTCCCTATGCCCTAAATCTGTTTCGATAGCCTTCACTACAAAAGAGGTTTTCGTTCATGTAGATGCCACATGTCTGCTGAGCCTCAGCACTTCCTTTTTTGTTTTTTTCTTTCCTTTCTTTTTCCCTTTCCCCATTTTCGCTATTTTCCCCTCTCTTATCTGTGTCTACCTCCCCCTCTCTCCTTCTCTCTCCTCCCTCTCCATCCTTCTCTTCCCCCATCCTCTTCCTTTCAACTGCATGAACATCTCAATTGCACCACGTCGGCAGATCCTTGCCGGTCTGATATTTTATACTAGGTGCGTCTGCTTTAACTATTCTACTTAAAAATTAAACCCATCTGCCCCAAACTGAAAACAGCCTCTCCCTCACCAGGGACAATAAATATTGATGACTTGAGGCATGATTGGCTTTATGATGTTTGATGACAACTGATATCAGTTACAGAACTTACATCATTTAATAAAAAAATGAAAAGCCCTAGCAGGGATGTTGCATGTCAACAGACATTATTAAATGTCAAAAGAAATACATTTTCTTCAAGAGCCTGAAATCTAAACAATGTGAGGGTGCTGGGGGAGGGGGGCTGGGCTGGGGATGTTTGGACAGCTTTTATGTGCAGTTAGGAATATTGTTTCTTTTTGTGTCCACCCTAATTTGTGCCAGTTGATTTTTTTTTCGAGATCACTACTACAGCCACCAGTACAAAACCTTTCTCAAGAAATCCTCCTCCTGTTCATTATTTGAAAAGCTGAGGCCATTTGAAGACTCTCTCCTTCCCCCAGGGGAGACCTCTGAGATGCTCCAGAGAAAACTGGATATACTGAAGAGCACCAGAGCTGGACGCCAGGGATGAGGTGAGAACACCTGTGACTCTCTTTGTTTTTATTGTCAGTACAAAATCAGGACTGTCTGGCTCTGAAGTTGAAAGCACATAAACCAAAGTCTGGTATGTATGCCTACTGTGCTTCTATTTATACCCTGATAAGTTAAATATAAATAGTGTTATTAAAGGGGTGACTGCCAACATTTCTATTTGGGGTACATTCAGTCATAAAAAAAAAATAGAAGGGTGGAAACATTTACTGCTGTTTTAAATGTATTTATATGCTTTATGGAGCTGGATTCTGGCTACCTAAGATACTTCCCGAGACCCATTTGGGTATGTTTAGAAGGATCATAAATTCTTGTGGTCTTGAGGGTGGTTCGGTGAATTAAGTCCCTAAAGCCTTTTGTAATTGAAAAGGTTAACACGGTGCCTTCAAATTCCTAACTGACCTCCCTCCCACTCCCAGGAGCTTATGCCGTGGGAGAATCAGACACCTTTTTAATCACTGCAGTTGTCGTGGTCTTCCAAAGAAGGTTCTGGAAGAAGAGAACAGAACTGCAATGGGAATGCAGGGGTTTATGCTACTCGATCCTGCATCTGTAAAACAGGGTTATTATTCATACCCATCTGACAGAGTCATTGTGGAAGTCCCAGAAATATTGTTTGTGGAAGTGATTTGAAAATGGTGAAGGGCTGAGTGCTATCTCTTGTGGAGAAGCAGCACCTAGCTGGGAGATCACTGGACTTTGGATACCTAACAGTTGGGGAAGTCACAGGCCCTCTCAGAGCCTCGATTTTATCACCTGTGAAATGGAGATGCTAATACCTACCTCTTAGGCCTTTAGTGGAAATTAGACACAATGTGTGTGAAGCTGTTGAGTAAACAATGAAGTGCTGCATTCTTTCATTCATAAATACTTCACAACACTCACTGTTCCTAAGATGGGTTGCTGGGAACTGAGGATGGAGACAGAAGTTGTCTGAGGGGCAGTTTTGACCTTGGGGTTCAGGGTCAGAGCTGCTGACCTTTGACCTCAGCAGCACTGGCCTCGGAACCTAGAGGCCCCCTGCCAAGGCTGTGGGGGGATTTCATGGCTATGGGAGGAAGGACCGAGGAAGGATGGGAAAGAATAACCGGGTCTAAACTGTCCGAGCTATGGAGGGTGGGGTGTGGGCGCACGGGTGCGTGGGGGGAGGTTGACCTTTACTGGTTGACTGGTTGTCCAAGGCCAGTGGATGCACAGGAATGGCGCCGAAAGGAAAGAATAATGCTGAGTTTGGATAAAGGAGGCTGGAAGGATGAGTTTCAAGACCTCAGATAAGGAGAATGGCGAGCAAAACACAAGGTGTGTTAGGATTTCTATAGACATCACCCTGGTGCTCACATTTACAAGATTTGCTCTGTTTTCTCTTCGAGCGGTTAAGGGTGGAAGGAAACTGGAGTGCTTAGAAGGCCCCATGTCCAGGTTCAGACAGGCCTTCTGCCATCCTGCCTGTCACCCGCATGATCTTATTCCCCAGAGCTGGGAAGTGGGAGAGGACATGGACAGGATTCTCTCAGAAGTGACTTCCTTGATTTGTTCAGCAATTCCTTCCCTCAGCCAAACCAGAAAAACCGCTGAGCCTGAGGTATCTGGCATGGGTTATGGTGTTCTGGATCCTTTAAGGGCAAATAACTATAAAATGAAAATGGTTCCCTTAAAAGTTCACTTAGTCCTTGGAGTGTGTGTGTGTGTGTGTGTGTGTGTGTGTGTGTAGGGAAGGGGGTCTCACTTTTTCCAAATGAACTTCCCCCTAATAAATAGCAAGTGCAAACAGATGCGGAGGGTGTATTTCATAATAGAAACGGGCTCTTCATGACTGACCACCAGCATATTAAAAAAAAAAATCACTCTCTCCCTGCTTTACTCCTTTTGGACATCTACTCCTTTTGGAAGTTGTCCCTTTAAATGAGGTAGACAAGCTGGAGTTGTTTTCCTCCAAGGAATTTAAGAGAATCAACATGTTTCCTTTCCTAGTTGCATCTGTGGTTCAGTTGCTTAAAATATTTCACTTCTTAAAGTAACCTCGGATTGTTACCGTGGTGGATTTGTTTTTGGCGTCGTCCCCCTCCCCCCCGGCCCTTGTTTTGGTTTTGGATTTTTTTGTTTTGTTTTAAGGTAGAGAAGACCAGCTCCAGGAAAAGAAAACAACAACAAAAAAAGACAACTTCTAGTTGTCAGAATCGGAATGCATATCAGTTATGCTGGGAGACAATGAAAACATCAAAAAGCACATGCAAGCCATAAAAAATTCAGGTCCTCTGAAGCAACGTGGGACACGCTTGGTTGTGCTCCTCATTTGCATGTCAGTACCCACAATGCTCTGCAAGCTCCCAGATCTTTCTGAGCAAGCCCAGTGTCTGAGCTCTAGGGAACGAAGTGAAAGTTTCGCATGTGCTGGTGCGTGAGGGAGGTACTTTGGTATCTGCGGGGGAAACGCAAGGCGGGTGCGGAGCTGTGGTGATTAGCAGCCAGCCCTTTGGGGCTTAATCACAGGCTGGGGAGCCGTACCTTGCCTTTTGTGTTTTGGGGGGGGGGTTTTGTTTTTTGCTTTTTGCCTTCTTCTTCTTCTTCCCTTTCCCCAGACTCGCTGCGGTGGTAAAGTCACGCTGTGCAGGAAGAGGAGGATGTCAAACTTTAGAAGTCCTGGCTGGCTGGGTTGCTACAGCACTTGCCTGGAATTGGAGATTTTTGTGCAATGTGTTTTCTGACTCGAATCCTCGCCCCTAGATGCACTGGCCTTTTTGGCATTTGGGCTCCTGTGGACAGTCCTTGCTTGGTTGATGCAAAAGACAGTGGTGCCACCATGACCCACTGGGGTCAGGGGTATCCCCTCAGCCCTGCTAACAGGGCACCTCATTCTTCCCACCCAGACATGATGCCTTTCTCTCCAAACCCTGCTCCGCAAGCCATCTACCAGAGCCATTATCTGGATATTCCAAATTCCAGGGGTGGCTTGGGAATACAGGCCTCAAACTAAGAGTTGGAGAAGGAGGAAATAAATTTGGCCCCTAACTAGCCCCTGCCCCCAGCCTCCTGGGTGGTCTTGGGCGTGTCACTTAGCACCCTCCGTTTCTCCCTTCCTTCCCCAGACTGTCCCAGGAGCTACAGAGGATCGTGACTCTTATTCCACTTGTGATTTTAAAATGGCCAAGCATTCCGGGACGTGACAAAATACATAAAAAAGAAAAGTAAAGCTCAATCTTTGAGGCTTCTACCTGTAAGGTTTTTGTCTGGGTTTGTACTTTGATTTTGGAGCTTTGCTTTTCTCAGTGCTGCAAAGGAGTTCTTAGGCTAGATTAATTTAGCAGTAGGATGATCTGGGCAGAAGAGTGAACGCAGATACATGAGGGCTCTCAACCCAGCTCCTGAAACCCCAAGCTTCAGAGGTAAGATAAAAGTCAGCCCCCATCCAGAATTCAGAAGCAGGCTCCCCTGCAAGCCAGATCCAGCCGACAGATTTGTTTTCTTCAGTCTGTACACAGTGTTGTAAAATGTGTTGAATCAGTTGCCAACATTTGAAAATCAGGAGCTTTTATAGCATCTCTTAAAACATCTGACGATCTGGTCGCTCTCGGCCTACATTTCTTCATAGTAATGGCCAGGCAGGGTTGCATAGACAGCGCCCCCTGGGGGAGGCTCTCTTCTCCTGCAGGGCCTGCTGTCTCTGGTCCACCACAGGCCCTCAAGCCACCCACTCCACTTACCTATGTTCCTGTCTGGATTTGCAGGCTCAGCCAGAATCCCTGAGTTTTTCTGCTTTGTTGCCAATAACATTGGCATAGGGATGACCCAGCCCTCAGCTTGGACAGCTTTTCACGGTGGGAATAAAGGGGAGGCAGGACCAAGGGCCTTGTCTCACAAGCACTCCCAGCTTTTCTGTCCCAATCCCCCAAATGTGCTCTGCTTTAGCAAATGTGTTTTTCACCTGCTGCAGCCTGAGGAATCCGCTCTGGGCTCCCGCCTCCTCTTGGCATGCATATTTCCCTTCACTTCTGTTGCCAAGAGTAGTCTGGGGTGAGGGGAGGGTTGCAAGGTTTGGATTTTTAAAAATTCCTTCCCAGATTTGTTGTGTCTAATTTGGGCTGCAAATGGTTTTTGGTGTCAATGACTAACCACTGTTTGGTCTGCACAGCCATCTCTGTTGAACTTGGATGACAGCGAAAGCCCGGTTTCCCCAAATAAAGTCTAAATACATTTACACATTTATTCCCACATGCATCTTTATGTTTCTGCCTGCTCACCACCCCTCAGACACATCCATGGATGGGAGCATCCTGGGAAGAAAACAAGCAGGTAATTTGACCCTTTACTGTAAACTTCATAAAAGAAAAAAAACAGCAAGTTGACCCGACGGATAGTGAGTAAGAAAGATGCTTCAGAGCAAGGATGTTAGAATGAGAACTTAGGATGCAGTTTGGTTGTTTCCTTATGACCTAAAGGACAAATGATATCACTAGAGTGAAGAATGGGAAATAAAGTAGAGAGTAGAGAAAAATAAGTGAAAAGGTCACTTTGAAAAATTACCCCTCCCCCTGCTAAAAAACAATCGAATTAGGATTCTTTACCAATATCAGAACCTTAAATATGTTTAATATTCACCAAGTTATGAGACAGTTCTAACAACAGGTGATGCCAGGTTTTACTAATACTGATGATGACAGATGATGACAGTTACCGTCGACTGAAAGCTCACTGTGTCCTAGGCACAGGGCTAAGGGCTATCGCACTTTGACTCCTTTAATCTTTAGAACAACTCTGTAAGGTCGATGTGTTGTCCCCATTCGACAGGCGAGGAAACTGACAGCATTGTTAAGTAATATGTCCACAGTCCCAGAGGTAGAAAGGGATGGAGCTGGTATGCAGACCACACCATCCTGCAGCATAATCTGGGCCTGGACCCCAAGACTGATGCCCAGCCCCCTCACCAGCTGGCCAGAGTCAGGATCTGGCAGACAGCCTGCCTCGGTCAGGAGGGGCCTGGGAACTGGCACACTGGAGAGTCTGAGAAGGCTAGAGGGAAACAAATGGTGTATTTGACCCACAATTCCATTGCTAAAAATGACTCCCAGGGATGTACCATGGGAAGCCCACTGGCTCCCCTTCTATGAAACCCTTGATCTTCAGAGATTATCCCACTCTAGACCAATTGAGAGAATAAGGCACTGCCTGGCAGATTTGATGGTCTCTTCACCCTGAATATATGTGGCTGGTCGGCGAGACGCAAAGCGTTCTCATTACCTGGCTGAGGTGACAAGGCCATACCGGAAGCAAGGCCAGGATTGAGAGGCAGGGTGAGAATTGAGAGGAAGCCCCATCTTCTACTGCATCATATCTGAGGAGAATGGTGAGGATGAAATGGGGGTTTGAACTCCAGGGCACATGGCTGGAGAGAGACGAGCATCATCAATGAACCCTGAGCAGAACAGGGCAACTCTTTATATGGTGACTGTCAAATGTGGGCAGTTGCTGAAGCAAGCTGGGAAAGACTGAAGGCTCAACTTTTATATACCCCTGCCGTGGACACTGAGCACCTAAGGAGAGGCACTGGGCCAGGCACTGTGGGAGGGAGATACCGAAATGAACAAGGCAGGTTCTCTGCCTTCCAGCAGCCTACACAATTCCTCTGTGGCAAGGCAACTCTAACAGAGACGCAGAGTTCAGTGGGAGAAAACAGATCATTCCAATGGTAAAGTGGGGAACTGTGCTCCCAGGGTCAGGGACCATGCATACTCGCCTTTCCATCGCCCCCTGTGGACCACAGGGTTGGGCCTTCATGGGCATTAAGTAAACGTCTGTTGATGAATGACTGCCTCAGTCAATGATTGAATTTTTCCAGGGGTTCTTAGAAAAACTTGGGGGGAGAGGTAGAAATTGAATGTATGTGTTAAAATTAGACTTGCTGCCAGAAACAGATAACTGAATTAATAGTTGTAATAAATAAAGATTTCTTTTTCTGTCATGTAACATGAAGTCTAGAGGCTGAGAATCCCATGGCAGCATGGCAGCTTCATGATCATCAGGGAGCCAGCCTCCTTCAATCTTTCTGCTCTTCCGTCTTAAGCTCATCAATTCCACTCCCAAGATTGCCTCGTGGTAACAAGATGGCTGCTGGAACTCCATTTATCACATCCATGTTCCAGGTAGAAGGAGAAAGGAGAGAAGGACAGCTTTCCCAGAAGACTCAGTTGACTTCCACTAATATTTCATTGGCCATTTGTAATTGCCAAGGAGACTAGGAAATTTTTTTTTTTTTTTTAAATCTGGGCACATTGTCAATCTGGGTGAAGTCTTGTTTCTGATAGTAAGGAAGAAGGGGAGAACGGATAGTGGGTACACAAGAGCAGACTCTGTCTCGCAAGATTCAGCCTTCTTTAGTGAGAAGGAGAAGGAAAGGAATTCACCAAGGTAACTCCTGTCTCACTCCTGTCCTGTGAGACACACAGCTGTGAGACATACAGCTGTGAGACATTCTTTACTGTGGCCTGATGATGTGGCAAATACAATGCATGGGTGCCTGGGACACATAATTAGTTCCTTAGCTATTTAAATCCTACTGCTAAGGGCTTGGCTAATTGCATTGCCTTCTTCTTCATTATTTGCAGCTGTTGAAAGTGCCTCTAAGAATGCTCAGCCTCTATTTCCTAATGAAGCTTCTGGTGAAAAATGGAATCTGACAGGTATGTGGACAGAAATGCCCTGCAGTGGCTGGCAGAGCTGGACGTGTTCACCAGGCAGATAGGTGGACAGATAGGCAGATGATCTTCAGTAAACACCGAGTTTTACCCAACAGCAAACTGATCTCCTCTCAGGGACTCAAACAGCCTCTTACAGCATATTTGCCGACTTCTGCTGAACAGAATACTAGACTTTCTCACTTTTTTTAAGGCTACAAAAATTATAGCTACTGTATAAAGCAAGTGCCAAATTTCCACTCATGTGTTTGTTCAGCTTTCTTTGCTTTTCCCCAAACCCAAACCAAAGAGACGTTCTTGGTTTTCCCTAGATGGCAACCCAACAGCCAGCCCTGTGTTCTTAGATAAGGAGGGGTCCCTTGACACAGAGAGCATAATGAGGCTGGGATACTCTCCAGTTTTCTTTAGCCCAGGGCTGGGGAAACTGGTTGGAGATTTCTCAAGAGGAGCGACAGGAAGGTGAATGGAAACCCTTGGAGTTCTTCTGCCGGGCGTTAGCCTCGAAGGACTGCTGAAGGAGCGGACCACCTCCTGCTGAAAGCTCAGCTTCTACTAGGCATTAGGAAATGACCAGTCCTTGAAGGAGGCTGAGATTATCCAAAACCCTGCATCTCACCAATATTCCCATTGCCATGGAGAAAGACTCATAGAAAGGAGAGAATAAATTCTTCATATCATTCATGCTGGTAATTATGTACAAACATCTTCCTTTCTAGTTTCACTGTAAACTTTATACAAACAGAGAATAAGTCTTTCTTGTTCTCTGTTCTAGCTCCCTGCTCAGAGCATAAGTAATGCTCAATAAATATTAGTTTAAAGACCATAGAGATAACGCTACTTAATTCTTTCTGGAACAATGTCTGATTTGGCTTCTTTCATCTCCTTTTTCTTTTTTTTTTTTTTGCCAGCCTTTTGACATAGTTTCTTCTGGGCATTTTCTTTGTGTATTTTTTTAGTGATTGAGGTTATTTTGTATATACAGTCAGCCCTCTGTATCTGTAGGTTCTGCATCTATGGATTCAACCAACTGCAGGTCGAAATATTTTTTTAAAAATCCAGAAAGTTCCAAAAAGCAAAACTTGAATTTGCTGCATGCTGGCAACAATTTACATAGCATTTACATTGTTGTTTACAACTATTTGCATGGTATTTACATTGTATTAGATGTTATAAGTAATCTAGAGATGATTTAAAGTATACAGGAGGTTGTGGGTAGGTTATATACAAATACTGGGCCATTTTATATAAGGAACTTGAGTATCTGCAGATTTTTGTATCCATGGGGCATCCTGGAACTGTATACACAATTGTGTGTAATATAATACACAGAATAGTGAAATATAACGTGATACACAATTATGTGTGATGCTTTGTCAAGTAGCATTATAGTAAAAGCATGTTCCTGTATGTGTTTGTATAAGCTAAACTGCTATAATAAAGAGACTCGAAGATGCAGAGGCTTATCTTCGGATTTGTTTATGCATAGGATTCATAAATCACAAGATTTATTCATCTCTTATTTTATAGTCTAAAGATAGGCTAGGACAGGTAGACAGTTCTGTTCCACAAGGTCATCCAGGGAACAAACTGGACGAGCAACTCTCTCTTCCTTAACACATGGTCTCCATATCTTGGTCCCAGGTGGCTCCTCCAGTTTTCATCATTTCCAGGTCAGGGAGAAGAGGGAAAGAGAGCATGGAGGGCAAGCAGCTTCTTCATAAAACATGATTCAGTAGGTGTACCCTTCACTTGGGCTTACATCTCATCGGCCAAAACTTAGAACATAACTATAACTAGCTGCAAGCGAGGCTGCAAATTGTAGTCTCTAGTTGAACAATTCTATGTAGAATCAGTGTTTCCAAATACCCAATGGATATGAATCTTCAGGGTTTACAAATGAGAAGTTGGAAGTCCTGGGAATTCTTAGAAATTCCTGAAATCATGTTATTCTTAAAGGACAACATTCTTCACGGTCTTTACTCATTACTATGGATATCTAACAATAATAGCTTAATAAATAAATATTAAGTTTAGTGAATTTACAAACAACTATAGCCTGTAGTAAATAATCAAACATTGGAAAATACCAGTGAACATTATTGGGTAATATTTAAATAGTTTAACATTCAAATTTCAAGCAGGTAAAGCACTACATAGAATCACATGGCAAAATTGCCCGTTTAAGGGCTTATTTTGCTCCCCAAACTTGTTATTTCTGAGAACATAATTAACAAGATACATATACATATATAAAGTATACATGTACATAAACAATAATATTCTATTTGCAAGAATGACTTGCTATTAGCAGCAGTCACAGCCACAAACACACACTTATAGCAGGACAAGAGCTACAAGTGTGACTGATTAGATCATGACCAGCTCTCTGCTATGTGTTCCTGTTCTGGTTCCCAGAAATGCCAACCTTAACCTGTTTGTGATTCTGCTCTAGCTTTTGACTTGACATTGGTGGATTAAAACCAATAATGTCTCTATGTTGATTGTTAAGCTTCAATTCTTGCAGGAGGATTATTATACTTCTTCCTATTACTCCAATTTCTTTACTGATTATTTTTTTTTCAGAATTTGGAAAAACATAAAAATTTCCCAAGAAATACTGAAAAGGAATTCTCATGTGGAGAGTTTAGTCAGGATGAATGTGTATGTGTGTTGGGTTGGGGAAGTCCTACTACTAGAAGTCAGGAGAGGATGAATTTGGGGAGATATATCTGCTTAGGATCAGCTTCATAATTTCTGGGCTCAGTGCAAAATGAAAATATGGGCCCCCTTGTTCAAAACTTATTAAGAATTCCAAGATGGTGGCCATGGAGAATTAGACCAAGTGTGGAGCCCTTCCAAACACAGGCCCTGTTTCACTGCATAGATCCCACACCCGTGAAAGTGGCTCTGTCTCTGCTGTATCACGTTATTTTAAAATCTTTTTAAATATCATTTTAAATGGTTGCATAGTATTCCATTGTATGGATTTATCATAACTGATACAACGATTCCTATATGTTTGGAAATTTTGGTGGCTTTTGACTCAGCAATCTTTTCCACCGGTTTCACTTTTCATTCTATTCTTGGAATTGGTTTGGTCTCAGAATATGTATGGAAATTTGGGGCATTCTCCCCAAGATATAGAGCCTTAGCTTTGACATCCATTTGGAACTGCAGACCACTACTGAGGCATAACCTCTTACCCACAGGGCTCAAGTGTGAGCCAAGGCCAGACAGGCAGAAACCAGGACCAGATGGGAACTCTGGACAGGAGGGCAGCGTATGACTATGAGGAATACCAACAAGCGAACCAAGCCGAGGCTGGGTGAAAAGACGTCGGCAAGGGCAGAATGGCAGACAAGACCAATGTGGGCCTGGCCCCAGGGCTAGGACTAGGGATAAGCTCCCCTGGGGTGTCGCTCAAGCAAGGGCAGCTGTTGTCCTTGTCTTGGGGCTACGTGGTTCTTCTCAGGTTCTTCAGTCAACAAATCCCTGAGCCGATCTCTCGGACTTTAAAGAGCGAGGTCTGTCCATTTTGGATGACGGTCTCTCTTATAAACCCTGGGCGGGCTGGGAGCCCTGATGTTAGGGGCTGGGAGAGGAGGGGGTGGGCTGGATGACCACCTCTCTGGGACTCCAGCGTCTCCTGCAGGCCTCTCTGTGTGATGGTCAGCCTGCGACATTTTGTTCAGAGCAAATAAGCATGTCTTTCTTGGCTGACACATTTAGCAGGAACGGACCAGCATGATAGAGTAAGAGGTTCTACAGTGTAGGGTGGGGAGAAGTACAGGAAGAGTTTCTCTGGGGCCAGAGACATCTCTGACACTCGTTTATAACCTAAATGATTTCAGGCGACACAGCCTTTCTGTGCTTCTGCTTCCCCATCTGTAAAGTGGTACCAATGACCCATTTCAGGGCTCGACACACTTTTTCTGTAGAGGGCCACATAGCAAATATTTTAGACTTTGCAGGACGTAGGGTTTTTGTCACAACTACTCTCTCTGTCCTTGTAGAGCAAAAGCAGCCACCAGATATAAATGAATGGCGCTGGCTATAGTCCAATACATTTGATTTACAAAAATAGGTGGCTGACCATTGCTTGCCCACCCCTGACCTAACTCATAAGATTGTCAGGAAAAGTAAACGAGACAAATGTGTGTAAAACACTTACTACAGGCCTCCCCATCACGGGGGTTACTCTCATGCAGAGTGGGGACAGCCAGGGAGGAGTGGGCTGGTGGGCTGTGAACAGCTCCTTGAGCTACGAGGACGGTCCCTCATTTGTTAACAAGATACCCAAAGGGTCCACTTGTTCTTCGTAGGAGCCGAAGTGCTGAAAGGAGGAATCTTGACATGCTTCTTAACAGACAGAAGAGCACACTTCTCTACACTCTTTGCAATGATTTTTGAAGATGAACACTTTCCAAGATGTACTGACAGACACGTGGCTGCAACTATGAGAAGAGTCTTTGAGAATTCTCCAGCTCTTCTTTTCCATGCTCTATGTTCTGAAAAGAACGTCTCCTCCCCAGTGTGTCAGCTTGCTCCTCCAAGAAGAGCGCTTGGGGAGAATTCCCTCGAGCCTGGGACCCCTGGCTGCGCTGAAAAGGTTGGAGGTAGCTTAGAACGATGGGGACTCCAGGCCTGAGACAGAAATTGACTCCTGCAAGTGTTTTCATCATGGAATCTCCAAAAGAGGATGTCAAGATGGAGACCGTGAATCTACTCCAGGGGAGGACCTAGGAATCGGTCATTAAATAATAATGTAAATACTACTAATAATTTAAATGAAAGGTCCCCAGGTGCTACTGCTGCTTGGTCAAGCATCTGCTTAGCTTTGGGCCAGCCTCCCGGCTGCGCTTAACTCCCCTGCGATATTGTGAAACCCGCTCTCCCACAGCGGGAGACAGCCCCAAGCCCCACAGCTGCCCGATTTGCCTCCTTCTTTCCTTGTCCACTCGCTGCATTAGCCAGGAGGCAGAGGGCTTGGAAGGCACACTAATACCTGCCCCACGTTCCAAGAAGGAAATGATTTCACACTGGCTGGGCCGCTGGTGGTGCTGGAGCCTGAGTGCTCAGCCTCTGGACTCAGGAGAGCCTCCGGCCAGGAGGATTTCAGGGTTTCCAAGTCAATGCCGAAGGCTCAGACGCTGGGAAAGGTATTGATTTTTCTTGTGATAAGAACGCAAGTGTATCTGTTCGGTGTCTTTCAGAACCCAAGCCTTGCCTGATTTTATTTTTGTTTTGTTTTGGTTTTGGTTCGTTTGTTCTGAGAAGAAAAAGCTGCACTGACTAAAGCCATGTCGTGGCGTTTTATTGTTTGGTGGCTCCTGGGGTCAAGTTGGTCACATCCCTCTATCAAATACGCTGATTCTTCAACAGGTATAAATGAGCACCTACTGTGTGGCAGGGTGGGCACTGGAGGGCTTTGAGAGAAGCATGAGACCTGGGAGCTCCTGTGATGTCTTGCTCCTGGAGTCCACAGTCCACTGGTCCAATGAGGGGCCTATCAGTCCTAATCCCACTTCTACACTAAGAAACCAATCCCGGACAAAAGTATTTTAAGGGAACTTGGGCTAAGTGCTCAATAAAGCAAGTTTGTTGCCTGGCCTTGATACTTTACTTCCTGCACCCAGTTCGTGCCTCATTCCCAGTGAGCAAGTCTTTTACCCTCTCATTTATTGAGTGCCTGCCCTGTTACATGGTGCTAAGTGCTTTATACCTGTTATCTGATTTGCTCTTCCCACAACCACAGCAGGTAAGAAGACCCATGATGCTCATATAATGGATGAGGAAACTGAGGCTCAAGAGAGATGTGTTGCCTGGTGGGGCGGGGGTTGTTGTTGTTTTAAAATTTATTTATTTTTCTATCTTTGGCTGCGTTGGGTCTTTGTTGCTGCGCGTGGGCTTTTCTCTGGTTGCGGTGAGTGGGGGCTACTCTTCGTCACGGTGCGTGGGCTTCTCATTGCGGTGGCTTCTCTTGTTGCAGAGCATGGGCTCTAGGAGTGTGGGCTCAGTAGTTGCAGCACGTGGGCTCAGTAGTTGTGGCTTGCGGGCTCTAGAGCTCAGGCTCAGTAATTGTGGCGCACGGGCTTAGTTGCTCCACGGCATGTGGGATCTTCCCGGAC
The DNA here is from genome assembly GCF_002837175.3 of Physeter macrocephalus. NCBI lineage: Eukaryota > Metazoa > Chordata > Mammalia > Artiodactyla > Physeteridae > Physeter > Physeter macrocephalus. The sequence continues at coordinate 68,035,232 of NC_041233.1, forward strand.
CAGGGCCCGAACCTGTGTCCCCTGCATTGGCAGGTGGATTCCTAACCACTGCGCCACCGGGGAAGCCCTGTTGTCTGGGTTTTGAAGCCAGCTTGTCTGACATGGAAGCTAGTGCTCCTTACCCTTGTCCTAAATGAACTCCTACCTTGTACTGTAGCTTCTGCAACTACATCTAATTGTGCTCCCAGAGCAAGATCTCATCTGCTCCTTTAGGGCCTCAACCCCAGTCTTTAAAAATCAAGCATCCTTCCACCATCATGCCTTTTATGGGGAAATGGGACACTCATATCCAAAAGCGCCAGCTGTGTGACTAGAAAACCACTTTTTTCCTTCCCGGTCAGCCTGTCTTTCTGGGGAAGCACGAAGTCACTCTAAACCAGCAGTTCCCAAAATACGGCCCCTGCACCAGCAGCACCAGCAGCACCAGCAGCCCTTAGGAACTCAGAAATGCAGATTCTGGGGCCCCACCTTGTCCTACTGAATCAGAATCTCAGGAATTGCCTTTTAACAAGTTCTCCAGGTAACTCTGATTCACACTGAAGTTTGAGAACCACTGGCCTGGACTTGATGCTCAGACATGCTTCAATACTAACAATGTACACTTTTCACAGACTGTAGCTCTATGAGGTGTCTTAACAAAAAACCAAAAAAGGGTAGGGGGCAGGGGAACTTCTGTGTTCAAAATTTGGAAACATTGTATATTCTCATCTCCTCTTGGAAATTCACAAAGATACATACTGCCAGCCTGTTCAAGACCCGGAAGAGTCCTGGACTCAAAAGCCCTGTTGCAGATCACTGAGCTGGCCTTTCCTAAACTGATTTTAAATTTTATTTATTTATTTTTAAAAGAAATACCTTTTAATTTGAGTAAACAAAGCCCCAAGGGACAGCCCTGTGGGACTGGAGCCCCCCGGAGTGGTGCATCAGTGCAGCCTGGACTTAGAGCCAAATCTGGAATTAATGAGGGGCTTAAGAACTAAAATATTTCCATTGTCCAGAAACAACTTAGAATTAAGGGGTTTGGGGGAGTCGAGAGAGAGGCTTTCCAAGATATTTAACTCTTTTAAACTGCATGGAAAATATTTCAGGATGAACTTTGCCAATTGTAACTATTCCAACACATGAAATTTCATTGAATATAGTCATATTTTTGCTCCTTTAAACCTAGCTCATTGTGCATTTTCAAAGCATTTGATGAGAACACTTTGTATTTAGGTCACATCTTTCAGCCTCAAGTCTCAAGAATCTACTAGAGAGATGATTGGCAAAGAATTCCCCAACACGGTGGTCACCTCCCTATAGTGGGATCGTGAGTTTCTACCAGTAGCAGGAAATTTGGTGACTCTGAAGTTACCGGCAAACTATTGAAGATGGCATCAGAGCTAATCAGTGCGCAGAGGAACCAGTCTGGACAGCATAACTGAAGCCTTCATATTCCCGTGAGTTAATTTAAGAAAAATAAAAGGAATAGATATCCCTTGTTCTCTTTGCAGTGGCCTAGAACTTCACATGTCATCAGGGGATGCTTGCTACCTTCAGGCCCCAGTCATGCCTGAGAAGTGCCCCAAATTACTTTGCATCAGATGCTGGTTCCAGATTCAGCAGGGAACCAGAAATGTTAGACACATATAAAAGTTGGGCATAGGGAGAAGGTGAGAAGGGCCAGCTTTGAGTTCCCTTCTTCTTGGCAGGTGACTTCTTTTTCTCTTATTTTCAGATAAAGTTTATTATTTTCTCCCTTATGAGAAGAATACATTCTTATTATAGAAAATTTGGTGAAAAGAGAAATGCAAGAAGCAAAGAAACCCTCATCACCCAAAGAAAATCACTATTAGCAATTTGGTATACTTCCCTCCAGTCTTTTTTCTATACATTTTAGAAAATGGAATTAAGGTCAAGCTGTATGTACAATCCTGACTCCAGTACAACCCAGGCATGCCCTCCTGTTTTTTTCAAATCCTGCTTAAACAAATGAGACCATACACTCCTGGAGGGTAAGAACGGGGTCTGTCTTTCTCATCATAGTGACCTGGTAGACAGTAATATTACTGAACAAAATAACAGCGGGGAGTATTTCATAGAGTGGGTATACCAGAACTTGTTTAACCCTCCCTCTGATGTAGACGTTAAAGTTACCTCTATTTTTTTACTGTTATAGGCCATGATGCAATTCTGATGTGCTACTCTGTTTTTCTATATTAGGATCATTATCTGTAACAGATATTGTCAGCATCCCATCCCTAGGTCTTTCCCAGGCGTACCTGAAGACTCTCCCTGGACTGTCCGCTGGATTCCTACGTCACCTGCCTGAGCTTATTCTCTGGCCGTGGGTGCGTGCTTGTCCTACATGCAGGTAGAATAGCCTGGATGTGTCAGCCTTGATGTCCCTAAGCAACCCTCAAAAATGGGGATGGGAATTTCAGCTTCCTTGCTCCTCAGGGTGACCAATGAAAGGTGTGCTCTGCACAGTGTGTTCTGCACTGTTCCACAGATAGTCCTCACAGGGTTGAGCTCTAGCTACCCACAGTGGCTAGCTTATTAGCATATCCATCACATTGGCTTTCCTCTTGTGAAAATGGAGTCAGGAAGCCAGAAGGGGAAGTACTCATGTGGTACAACTCAATGTCAATTACAAGAAGAATTGTCAATTACAGACCCCAACAGGAAAAGATGTACATTGCACCTCCTACAAGACATCGACTACCGCAGCAACTCAGCCAACGAGAAACCATCATCAACCCTAAACTCTCACTTTTCTCCAACAGACTTTTTTTTTTTTTCAAAACAACCCCTCCCAACTTCCTCCTTTTTCTCTATAAAAAAGCATCCTTCTCCTTTGTTTGTTGGACTTGTCTATGGCTTTTGCGGTAGCTTGCTTGTCCCAAGTTGCAATTCCTCTGCTATTCCTGAATAAAGCCGTTTTTACTGTTAAAAAATAACTGTTTTATTTTTAAGGTCAACATTCTCATCCCTGTTTTCCACAATCCCCACTCCTTCACCATGCTTCCTGGGATAACGTCCCAGGAAACCACCCACTTGCACCAAATCCTTATCTCAGGCTCTGCTTCTGGGAGACTCCAAGCTAAGTCATTAACTTTGGATAGAATCTCAGCAGCAGAATTACTGAGTCAAACCAGATGACTTCTTTAAAGATCCAGGATACATATTGATGGGCAGGTCATTTCCATGTAGGGGTTTTCAGAGCTTTGTACCAATCCTCAATTTTATTCTAAGAATTTTGACCACAAACTGGACATTAAGGAAAAAGAGGAAAAGAAGTCAAACATGCCCCTGCCAGGCTGGCGCTGTACAGTTGTCAAGCAGCTTCACTTGAGTTTGTTCTGCTGTCCACTTTTCTCTGTTGTTTTTGCCTTGCTTCATTTTCTTCTGTATTCCTGGACAGAGGCCAGTGGTTACAGAGTTTTCTCTTTTGTCTCTACAAAGGGAGGGGGAATTGAAGGCAGCAGAGAAAAGAACCTGGGAGAAAGGATGAGTGAGACCTTCCTTTGGAATATTTTAGCCTTGGTTCTCTGAAACAACCAGAGTTAGGTATTTTCAGGGGAAATGAATAGAAACAGACTGTGCTTTAAGACGTTTTTGCCATTATGAAACCCCTGCAATGTATGAGAAGTATGCACAGTTGTGTTCCAAAATAAAACTACATGTTTGGGGATTGTCATAGTGACCCAGAAAGCACAGCTTCTCCAGGGAAACAGAGGAATGAAGTTTCCTACCAGCTTTCCTGCTGAGGCCATGACTGCACATGCAAAGAGAGTAGAGGCTGTTCTCTGAAAATGAAGGGCAAATCACTCTCTTTTTCCGAAGACTGGCTGGATATTCCAAGAAAGCATGGTCAACCTTAGCTGGATGGACATTGGAGATAGAAATTTGAGGAGTGTTGGCACTCACCGTTGGTGTCCAGGTGAGGAGCCCCTTTCTGCCCAGTTTTTAGTGGAGTTTTTGTTGTTCTTTTTGTTTTTTACAGAATAAAGGGAAGGATGCCTTGGCCAATGTCAGTTTAAAGGCATTTATTACATTGAATATGTCCTCCGTCCAACCAGAAAATGTCAGATGCCTCCCAATTGTCCTAGGTCCATACAGCCTTTTTCAAAACTCCTCAAACTATTCTCCCCTCTGGAGACCTCTAGCTTACTCATAAATCCATGTGAGGGGGGAAAGAGAATCACACAGTACCCAAAAACTTGATGCCCAGCTGCCCGAAGAAACAACTTTAGCAAAGTTCCAAGTTTGGCTGATGAGGGAATACCTGGTGTTGAGGGGGAGGACCCCAGGGAGCTGAGACTCTCCTATGCTTATTAAAACAGATTTCCTTTTCCTTCTGGACACACAGCTAAACAACACATCTTGGCCTCCCTGGCAGTTAGGTGGGACCCTGCGTATGGCAAAGTGACATGTACAACACTTCCAGGCCTGGCTCCTGGCTCTTGGGCCATTCTCCACACTCCGTCTCTCTGCCATTCTTACAACTGGATGTGCAGGACTCCAAGGCTCCAGAGGATGGAGGGAATCACAAGAGTGTAGAAGCCCAGCCCCTGAGTCATGGCTAGGGGGTGACCTGCCCCAGAGAACTGCTGATCAGGGACAACAACAGGGGACATCACACGAGTGGGAAATCGTCTTTCATTATATCAACCCAATGGAGCTGTTTGTTACGGCTGTTAATCTACCCTGACTAATACATCCTGCAAATGTTGGGTTGCCTCCTGGCATGTGTTATTTCACCGGGATGGCAGAGATAGTTATGCCGCTTGTCCTGCCGAGTCTCACCCAGGCTACTCACAGGAAGCAGCATTTATCACAAAACAGTTGTAAGAGGAGGTGAATAGCATGTGATCAACACCCGTACTATATACCGTGAGAGCACAAAAGCTCAGCCAAGGTGGGAGGGATGCCAGGCAATGAGGCATGAAAAGAGCAGAGATGTGCAGCTGACAGATGTGTAATGCACAGAACCAAATGAAGTATCAGCCGGCTTCTGCCTAGCGTTGCACTTAGGAAGCATCAGTCTGGCACCCAAAAGCAGCTCGGTAGCAGTTCAAATCCACATTGCAGTCCCTTAAGAAACCACATCACAACACAAAGCAAAACTTCTTAAAATTCTTTTCTCCCCCATCTCTCTGCGATATGGTTCACACATGCATGGCAGCTGCTTCCCAAGCCTCTGTCCTCCTCTGTGCCAAACTCATCCCCCTAAAACCTCTCCCTAAACCCATCCCAAGCGTGGTCCCTCTCACCTTCCCCATCTCCCCCTTCCTTTTTAGAGCTACTCTTTTGTCACCCCACTCTCTAGCTCTCTAAACTGAGCCAGGCTTTCTGCCATTCCTGGCCTGAACATTTCCTGTTACAGTTCATAGGCTCAATTGATAAGCTGATCATAGACCCAAAAAGGCCCATAAACAAAAACAGAATTCTCAGAGGTAGCCTAGGGAAAGCGACTGTGAATACAATAATAATAATATTATAATTACTATTATTATTCTTACTACTACAAACAGATGGTCAACTCCACTACTTATGAGTTAGATGACCTTAGGTAAATTCTTTACGTCTCTCAGCCTCAATTTTCTCGCCTGTAAAATGGGGTTTGTAGACCTTCACAGGATTCTCGTGGGGAGTGAATGAGATGTAGCATGTGAAAGCAGCTAACACACAGCCGGCAGTAAGCAGTGTGGTTTATCCTGTCCTCCCTGAACTTGCAGCTCCTTTGCTCTCTGTGAGGAGAATCAGAGGTGTGGGTCCAGCCCAAAGGCACACAGGGTGGTAAACTGAGGCCCCAACAATCAGCAACCCCGTGTGTTGATGCTAGCCACTCTGGATCTCACTCCAGAGCTTCCTGGTCAACTTTCAAGTGACCTTGAAGGAAAAACTGCTTTTCCCCATGCCTCCAACTGAGCATTTCCACCACCACAGGGGAAACATGCCCACACTTTGTCCCCCAGGGCCGGGTTGTGAAGGTTAATGAATTGGTATTTGTGAAGTGCTTTGAGATCCGTGGCTGAAAGGTCCTATGAAGTCAAAAGCGTTCGGATGATCATGAAATGGCCTTGCCTGAGGTCAGACAGCCCAGGACTACGGGACCCAGAAAGGGGTGTCTGTTCCCTTTCTTCCAGTCCCCTGCTAGAACAACGAAGACCACAACCCGTTCTTGTTAAGCTAGGCCTGTCCCTCTGTGGGTGGATGTCTTCAGGCCTTCGCATCCTGTCTCCTTTATCCCCGGCACCCTGGTTAAGACCAGACTTGGGCTGCTCACCAGCCCTGCCCATCAGAATGCCAGACAGCTCCCCTGCTCACGGGGAGAGCTCTGGGTTGCAGTGTTTTTAAAAGCTCAGGGAAGCTGTTGTGTGAAGGAGCAAGGGTCACACTTGACCCTGAGGGTCTTCTTGAGAAAGAAGGGACAGTCTTTCCTGTGCCAGCTGGGTATCCAAACTCTAGAGGATCTCTGCCCTGGCTGAACTGGGGGCCTGTATTCCACGCCACCAGCAATTTGCTATGCCCCATTTTCTTTTCTCTTTTTTTTTTTTTTTTTTCCTTTTCCATCCAATCAGCCTAGCAGTCGCAATATTTGTTTTACAAACACCTCCTCCATACCTTTGTCTTTTCATTCCCCACGTCGGCAGCTGTATAGACACCTCATTACAATTCAGACACCTGTCACTTTTGGATGTCATTGTAGCTGTTACCACACTGATTAGTTAAGATGAAGAAAAAAACTACAGTGTCATATAAATAAAAAATTAGAGACTGTCACGTCGTGTAAAAAGGGCCCACCTTCCAACACCAGATCTCGGCAAAGGCTCATTCCTTTTTTCCTGGGTATCCCAGCTAAAGGGAATGCTTATCATGTCTCGTTTTAGTGATCAAGTGGTTAATGATTTAATGAACTAGGAAAAAAAAAATCTCATTTGTTGCTTCCCTCGGACTTGGAAAAAATTTCAAAGAGCTGACTTTCTGTGTACCTCAGTCCAATATTGCTACCTGCTGGGATACGAACACAGCCTCTAAATAAATTGCTAGTGGCCTTAGGCGGGTGGAAGAGTCTCTCTTTGATCCTGCTCGAGCGGATGAAGTCAAATGTTCAATCAATCAATCACATTCATAACTTGCAGCTACAATCGGGCTGACAACAGCCTATTATTTATTTTTAAAATCATATATTTCATTATTGCAAAACACACAGGCTCTCACGAGGGGGAAGAGACTAAATTATTGATAGGCCGTACAGATGACGGAGTTTGTTGCTTCTGACATGCTTGTCACTAACTATTGTCAGGAAGAATTTACTAAGACGTAGAGTCAGGAAAGTTAGTCAGGAATGTATGTCGTGCCAAAGCAGAGATGGCGAGAGGAAACTCTAATGGCTTCTCTCTCTCTTATTGAGTTCTTGCAGGTGAAAGGCAGCTGAAGGCAGAATCTATTGGAAAGCAAGCCTGGAAAAGCCCCCAGTTTGATTGCTACAGAGCAGGAGATTTGATTCTCTAAATAGCCACGCGTCTGGGAAATGAATTTTTGCTGGTGTCTGTGCATTCCTGGAAATAACAGTCGTAACTCTCCAGAATTTCCACATGGACCGGGGCCAGGCATATTTATTCAGTATCGTGTGTCAGGGGCCGGGGGTGGAGGTGACGTGCAGATGCAGACTGAAGAAGAAGGCATGAAGGAGGCTGGCTTCGGGCTCCGATGGCGGGAGAAGAGGGGGCGCCCTCCTCACTCCCTCTCTGTCCTGCTCCCCGAGTGGCAGGGAATTAGCAATGGCGGCGTCCTCCCTATGGACCTGCGATTGAGCTTCTCTAATGGGCTTGGAGAAGGAAGAGCACTCCTTTCTGTGCGCGTCTTTCTTTCCTGTTGTCACTGGCCCGGGAGGCCGTGGTGAGCTGTGAGCCTTGATGGTGCTTAGAGTTGCCACCAACCCCCTCCTCTGAACAGTGAAGGGTTGGACTGGAAGGTCTCCCAGCATTGTCACCTGGCTGTCACCTCCACAATAAGGAGAAAGTTGCTCCTGGATTTGCTGGAAGAAAGAGCCCCTGGACTGTAGGAATGGAAGATGTTTTATTAAGGGAACTTAAATGTTCACTCATACAGATCAAATCCTATTAGAACAAATACCATTATATTTGAACAAAAACAGCTGTGGAACTGAAGACTTCTCATGCCCACCCACCCCCGCTTTATACCCCCTGGAACACAAGTACAGTGTAAATAAAATGCAAGCTTCCGTGGAGGTCCAGTTGAGATTGGACATATACTCCTAATTTTTTCGCTAATTCCAAGATGATCTCCCAGTGGCAGGATGGAGAGAGACAGTGCTACGTATGTGCCCTAGAACCAAAGTTTTCTCAAGGCAGAATGGCCCTTCTGGATCAACTCATACAACCTCTCCCTTCCCTATTTCACAGATGAATAAACACAGGCAGAGAAATTGGAATCAGACAGCCAGTTTGTGTCAGATGGGGGACCAGACCCCAGGCCTCCAACCCCTTCCCTAAGTGAACTATTAACAGAACTTAAGTCAGAAAAGAGGTGTCGGGGGAGGGTAAGCTGGGACGAAGTGAGAGAGTGGCATGGACACATATACACTACCAAATGTAGAATAGATAGCTAGTGGGAAGCAGCCGCATAGCACAGGGAGATCAGCTCCGTGCTTTGTGACCACCTAGAGGGGTGGGATAGGGAGGGTGGGAGGGAGACACAAGAGGGAGGAGATACGGGGATATATGTATATGTCTAGCTGCTTCACTTTGTTATAAAGCAGAAACTAACACACCATTGTAAAGCAATTACACTCCAATAAAGATGTTAAAAAAAACACAAAACAGTAAGAAAGAAAAAAAAAGAAAAGAGGTGTCTCTTCCCAGTCAAGTGCTCGATCCACTACATTATACTGCCTTCTGGTGTAACATTCCAATCCTCGTTCATTTAGTTTTAAGATAGTAAACTCCATTTAGAAGCCAAACAACTAAAAAGCTCACTTAATCACATGTGTTTTCACAATGCTAACCCCTGACAATGAGTAGAAAGGTTATATAGGAGAAGGATCTGGAAGGAAATTCTGAAGCCATCAGAAGATGCTGGATCAATCTTCCAGGAGTTGGGAGTCCTCTCTTCCAGATCGGGGCTGCTGCTTCCTTTGTGTGTCACTCCTGGCTGACACGGCCCCCTCTGGGGCACAGATTTCTGTCCATGATGTGAGAAGTGGTCTACAAGTGCTTCAAGACAACTTCTAGCTCCAAAATGCTACGTAAAATTCTCTGTAAAATCCTCTTCAGTAGCAGTTTCCTTTCATTTTTTGAACGTTTTGCAGCGTAATTCAGCACATGTGGAAACTGAATGGACCAAAGCGATCAATGCACCAGAATAAACCATTCCTTAACATCTTCATGATTCAGTAGAAATAACTCTTCACTTGGAACAAGGAAACCTGACTTTGCTGAACTTGGATGAGTCATGTAATCCCTCTGCATTTCAGTCTTCCTATCTGTAAAAGGGGGATATTTACTCCCTCTGTACCCACCCAGCTGGGGCAGATTGCACTGAGGATCTAAATCGATTACCTCAGTGAGAGGATGGAAAAAAGAAGCTTAAAGTGCACCCCAGATGTTGAGCTGCGAGCACTGTTTTGGTGGGGGGAATTTACTAGAGACGAGAGAGCTTGCTGCAAGTATAAGATTACATTTTTAATTACCTTCAGATGCTGACCTATGTAAATAAGCCCGTTTTGCTTCTTTGGGAGGGGGTAGAAGAAAGGGATGGGGTGGAGCTTCCTGGCAGTGCTCTTCTTGCCGTAGTTTCAAGGAAAATCTTTAGGAGGGGGACAAACCAGCTGCTTTCTGCAAAGCTGGTGTGGGAGAGAGATGCGGGAGAGCCTGCCTCTTCTTCTCTTTTTTCATCCTGTTCTGTTTTCCGGGTTGCAAGGTGCATTTGTCCACTAACAGCACCCTGGCAGCTGCCCTTTGACAAAGTCCATAAGCAATCGGGTCCCTTCCTGTGTGTGGCTCTTTTCTTTTGAAGCCTGTTTTCTGCACACTTTGGTGACAGTTGTCACTGCAGGAGTACCTGCATGGCGTTGGGTTGTGGGATGCCAGACAGATGGCTTTTTTTCCCTGGCAAGATAAGCCTATATTAAGTAGGATTTTATGAATAGTCTCCTTCCCAGCCTTGGCCCCCTTGGGGGCTCCCATGATTGGTCAGTTGCATGATTACAATGGGCACTAATATACCCGGAAACTAAGGAAGAGCAGGTGTAACTTACAAAGCCCCTGGTGATCAAAGTTAGGGGTAAACACAATGAGATAAAAACACTTTATCATTCCAAAAGGACAAAGGAATTACTTCTTGAAAAATGAGCGACTTAGGAAAACAGTTAAACAGGGGAACAGAAATAAAACAGAAATGCTTCCAGCTTTTTACCAGTTAGGGGAGCACAGCCAAATTTGAATTAACCCTGTGTGGACCACGGTGTAGTCAGTAGAGGGCAGTCACTAACTCATCCATGGATAGATGCTAGAAACACTAGGATTTCAGTGATTGATTCGCAATGAAGGAAATTTTCAAGTGTGGAAGTCAACCGAGGTCCTCTTTCTAGACCCCAAATATCTTCTAGACCTCAAGAAACAGCCCCAACCTACAACCTGATACAAAGGTTCATTAAAAGGCTCTTTTTTTTTTTTTTTTTCCCAAATGACTCAGCAGCTGTGCCCCAAGACTGGAACTCATCTTCAGCCTGTGGCTCTTCTCTCTAGGACTAGTCAGCCAGGAATGTTCAACAAAGTCAGGACGGCTGTATAATAATGTGAGTGAGATGCAGCTTGGGCACACAGAGGCAACACAAGCCCCAGAAGGAAGTTCCTGGAAGGAGGGTGATGGGAGCTGAACGAAGACACCCGGTTGAGGGAGAGTTGCTTGTCTCCAGAGGACAGCTTGCTCTGGTGTCAGGCACGGAGAGTTGGGCTTTTCATTTGTTTGCTTTCTAAAGACTGGCTTGCTGCCCAGTGATTTTGGAGGGACTGGGGAACCAGGTGGGTCTGGGGTAGGCCAGCTGCTGCCCTGCTCTTTCCCGCTGGAGCATCTGGCCACGTGGACCAGGACATGCCCAGCCTTAGTCTAGGATAGACCCTCCACACACCCAAGGCGTTTCATGTCCAGGAGGCGAATGATTTTGTGGCAGATAAGTTCATTTGGTTTGATCTCTGAGCCATTGAGTCCTGAGCCCAAGTTCAATGATCTTAGACTTGTCCACAAGACTCTGTGTGGTCTGGCCCTTATTGGTTTCATGTCCTACCATCCTACTACTTGTTCACTCTCATCCAGATACACGGCCGCCATGCCATTCCTCAAACAGGTCTAGCTCTTGCCCCAAGACCTGCCCATTCCCTTATGCCTCTGCCTAGAACACTCTCCCCCCAGATATCTACATGGCTCCCACTCACTTGGGTCAGGTCTCTGCTCAAAGATACCTTCTTGGTCAAGCTGTCCCTGAATACCCTGAATAAAGTAGCAACAAGCTCCCCTCCCCTAGCCTCACTCCCTTCCTTTGAGAGATTTTTCTACAAAGCATTTACTGCCAGGTGACTCATCGTATTCACTTGTTTCCTTGTTTATTGTCTGTCTGCCTGCCCTCCCCCGCCACCACCACCACCAATGAAGAAGATCCACGAGACAGGGGACTTGGCTTCATTCACGCTGCAGCCTCAGGACTTAGCATAATGCTTGGTGCTAAAAAAAAAAAAAAAAAAAAAAAAATGTTGAATTGAATTTGGATTCAAACCCACATAGACAAGTTGGTCCAGATCTCCTCTCAAGCCACAATGTAAGGCAGCCCTTGAAGGCAGGTAGACGGGTGCCCTTGGGGGATGTATAAGAGTACCAGCCCCTTCTTTGCTACTAAGAAAACCACATACATGGCCCATGGATGGTACTGGAGGACATGATTGCATATTAAAAGTAGAAGATGCAGATGACACAGTCATTGCCCACTATCAGCTGGCTGAGAATAACCTTCAAAGTTTCCATATATGTGTAATTTTCACTTTTGATCTAGCCTAGCAGAAAGTGGTTTCCAGATTTTTGGCAGAATATCAATAATTTCCCTGGATTCCACTTACCCAAGTTGTCAGAGAAGAAAGGATGTTGTTTGACAGAAATAGACTAGAATAGGTGCCTCAGTCCCTGTCTTTCCCTTGAAAGTTGAATCATGGTGGCACGTAAAGTGAGTCTCTTGTAGATGGTGTATTGTTGGATCGTGTTCTTTTTAATCCATTCCGCCTATTCCTGCCATTTGATTAGAGAGTTTAATTCATTTTCTTTTAATGTAGTTACTGATAAGGAAGGGCTTACTCTTTTTCATTTTGCTGTTTCTTCTCTATGTTATACCTTTTTTGTCTTCAATTTCACCATTACTACCTTCTTTTGTGTTAAATAGATATTTTATATGATACTATTTTAATTTCCTTGTTTCTTTTGCCATATATTTATATTTTCTTGGTTGTTGCCCTGGATATTACAATTAACATCTTAATTTACAACAATCTAGTTCAGATTAATACCAACTTAGTTTCGGTAGTTTCATTTTTTGAATATTTTGCAGCATAATTCAGCACATGTGGAAACTGAATGGACCAAAGCAATCAGTGCACCAGAATAAACCATTCCTTATCATCTTCATGATTCGGTAGAAATAACTCTTCACTTGGAACAAGGAAACCTGACTTTGCTGCTGTTAACACTGCTCCTGTTAACACTGCTCCCTCTTCATGTGGTTATTGTCACAAATTAATTACACCTTTATGCTTTGTGTGCCCATCAACATAGATTTATAATCATTGTTTTAGGAAGCTGTCTGTTAAATCATATAGGAAAAAAGAGTTACCAACCAAAAAGAGACTAATACTGTGTTTTATATTTATCTATGTAGTTACCTTTAACAATGTTCTTTATTTCTTTGGGTGAATTTGAGTTATTTCTAAAAGACATTTCAGCCTGAAAGACTCCCTTTAGCATTTCTTGTAAGGAAGATCTACTAGCTACTAATTCTCTCCATTGTTGTTCATCTGGGAATGTCTTAATTTCTCCTTTATATTTGAAGAATAATTTTGAAAGACATAGAATTCTTGGTTGGTGGTTTTTTTCCTTTCAGCATTTTGAATATGTCATCCCACTGCTTCCTGGCCTCCATGGTTTCAGAAGAGAAACTAGCTATTAATCTTATTGAGGATCACTTGAACGTGACAAGTCACATCTCTCTTGCTACTTTCAAGATACCCTCTTTGCCTTAGATTATACACACAGTTTGATTATACTTTATCTCTGTGTGAATCTTTTTGAATTTATCCTTCTTGGAGTTTGTTGAGCTTCTTGGATGTATAGATCCATGTTTTCATCAAAACTGAGAAAATGTGAGCCATTAGTTCTTCAAACATTCCTTCTACTTCCCTTTCTCTCTTTTCATTCCTGGAACTCCCATTATTCATATGTTGGTATTCTTGATGGTATCCTACAGGTCACTTAGGCTGTTAATTTTTCTTCCTTCTTTTTTTCTTTCTGCACCTCAGACTGGATAATCTCAATTAATCCATTTTCACATTTGCCGATTCTTTCTTCTGTCTGCTTAAATGTGCTCTTGAGCCTACCTAGTGAAATTTTAATTTCTGTTATTGTAATTTTCAACTCCAGAATTTCCATTTGATTCCTTATTATAATTTCTATCTCTTAATCGATATTCTCTATTTGGTGATACATCATTCTCATGATTTTCTTTAGATTTTGGAACATATTTAAAACATTTGATATGAAATCTTGGTCTAGTAAGTCCAACATCTAGGTTTTCTCGGGAATAGTTTCTATTGATTACTTTTCTTTCTGTGCCTGGGCCATACATTTTATTTCTCATAATTTTTTGTTGTTGTTGAAAACTGGACATTTTGAACATTATAATGTGGCAATTCCGGAAATTAGATTCTCTTCCTTCCCACGGTTTGTTGTTGTTTTGTAATTGTTTGTTTAATGACTTTTCTGGACTAATTTTGTAAAGCCTGTATTCTTTGTCATTTGTGATCACTGAAGTCTCTGTTCCATTGGCCTAGTAATCAGCCAGAGTGTAGAAAGGGATTTCTTTAAACGTCTAGAGCAACAACAAAAACTCTCAGTCTTTGTAGATGAGCTCTGGTACCTTTTGGGGCATGCCTTCAACACTCAGGCAAGCAGCTGACAACTCTGCCTTAGCTTTTTCTTCTTGTTTGTGCAACACCTGAAGGTCAGTGAGCGATAAGACCCTAGAGACTTCTCAGTTCTTTCCTTAGCATGGATCCACTTGGCATGCATGTGGCCTTCAAGACTCTCAAGAAAATGCCAGAGCTTTTCAAAACCCTTATTTCCCAAAGTATCTTATCCCCCAGCTTTTCCTCTCTAATTTTTTGGTTAGTTTATTGTTTGCCCCAACTGTTATACATTGTCCAGTTAGCAGAAACTAATGCATTTCCTTAAATGTCTTTGACAAATGCCGCTTGGATAACCATCTCAGCACTGGGAGGGTTCTGAGTTAGGCAAGATAATGGCAAGCCCTTTGAACTACTCCTCCAGGCAACCACCAGACAGATCAAAACAACCACCCACAATTCTCTTTGTTACTGTATGCTTCTGATTAGTTTCCAGAATTCCAAAAGAGTTATTCTGAGGAAGTTTTTGCCAGTTTATTCATCCTTCTGTGGAGGAATGAACTCCTGGAGTTCTACTCTGCCATTTTCACTTATGTCAGTCTGGCAATTATTTTTTAAGTACCACCCATGTGCTCCACATTGGGCTAGGTACTGGGGATGCAGAGATGCTTAATTTCAGGGGTTATGAATTGCATTCCCAAGGAAAAGACATTTAATGTGGGATGAGGTGGGGAAAATAGAGTGATCCAGGAAAAGAAGTAAGGGAGGTATTCAGGAAGAAGGACCAGGAGGTGTGCAAAGGCCCTGAGGCAGGAGGAAATCTAACAGTGGGGAATGGGAAGCAGGCCAGGGTGCTGAGCATGCAGAGGGAGGAGAGGCAATGGTACCAGATGTGATTGGAAAAGAGGCAAGGCAGGGGCCATGTCATCCAGCATCTTGTGGTAGAGATTTGGACCTTATCCTAAAAGTAATGGAAGTTGTCATAATTATAAAGCCAGTGGGGGAGGGGGTGTCCACACTTATTCTCTAGGACTCAAGAATGTAATGTCTTCCCTCTAAGTAATGTCAGTCTCATCTGGCACAGAGATCTTCCTCACCGCAGAGGAATAAAAACCTCATATTTGACATTCTTAATATCTCCAACTTAAAACAATCTGAGGTGAACTCTTCGGGATGAATTTTGGTCTTTTCAGAATGTGATCTCAGTTTGTTCTGGACTTTTCTTACCCCCTTCCTCAGCCCTCCTCCGTAGGCAGCCTCACCGTTCCTTGTTGTTGTTTGTTATTTTGTTAGTGGTGGGGCAGCTTCTGTTCCATCCTGGCATTGTAGGAGAGGTGTGTCCCATGGGCTTCTCCTCCTTGTGTCACCCCTGGATCTTCACCAAGCGCTCCAGAGATGTGTCCCATCCCAAGGTCCCTGGTGGCTGGTACCTGCTGGGGTGAGACTGTGCCCCCTGGCTCCTGCATGACCCACAGCAGCTTCCTGCCAAGGTCCTCACCCTCAGAAGCTTCCATCCTCTCCCATTCTCCTCTTGTGTGACCATGTGTTCCATGCTCCTCTTTAGAATTAAAGATGGCACATGTATTCTTAATGCAGTAGGTGGGAGAGCTTACTTTGATGCACCCTTTCTCCTGCCCATGACGAGGGAACCACTTGTTCCCTGATTGCCCAGAACTTTTTCAGTTTTACAACTGAAAGTCCCACGCCTGGGAAACCTTTCAGGCTCAGACAAGCAGAGTCAATTCGTCACCTACACCCATTCCCCTTTGTGGCCAGAAGTCAGGGGACCAAGGTTACAGGGACAGAAAAGAACCTACATTGATCCAGATAAGGAAGTAAAGTGGCCCAACCCCTAGACAGCCACAAAGCTCCAGTGTTCATTCCACCTTGGTGAATACAGAACAACCTCCTTGCTTGCATATTTACCAAGGGATAGGTTATTCGCCGCATAAATGGATCTGATAAAATAAATAAATAAGTAGGACACGTGCTTTAAAGTGTAGGGATTAAGTAGCTAAGCCTTACGCTGAAGTCAGAAGAGAAACAAGAATCTTAGGTCATGTATCGCAGTTTACGCAAACATCGTCTAATTCTTATTTATTTGGTTAACACTTTGTGGCAGGGGAAAGAAGTCAAATGTTATAGTTTCAGCATCAAAAACATATGTAAAGCAGCTCTTACTCGCCTGCACAGTTGATGGAAACTGCCCCTTAGGAAGGAGTGCGGAAGAATGTCTTTGTGTTTTCTGAGTTTTTACGTTCTTGACTTATCAGATCAAGGACAGATGTGAATGTATTTTTCAACTTCATAACCAACAGGGAGTATTGCAACTTAAAGCAGCTGGGGGAAGAAAACCGCATATCATGAAGTGTTCTTTCTGGAAACTGTGGGCAAAATGGGAGGCAGTGGCATGGATACCTTGATTCACTGGGAGAAATATGATTTGGGGGAGCAAGGAGGGATCCTGGTGTTTCTCCTGGTGTTCAGGGAAGTCCCTATTGCTCCCTTAGGGAAAGGATCCCTTTTCAAAAGAATGTCTAGCTGTCTTTTCTATCCGAGGCCCAAACCTGCTAGGGATGCCATCTGGGGGCAGGGGCCAGGTAGAGAATTTCTTACTAGGTGCAAAACCCTGTGCTAAGTGTGTTACCTGTGTTATCTCATTTGATTTCTAGAATAATCTTTTGAGGAACGTAGTACAGGTCCTCAGGCTCTTATCCAAAAATATCTGGGGTCTGATATGTTTCAAAATTAAGCCTTTTCCCCCCCAGATTTTAGTAAAGGAATGATATGGGCATACAGTACATGATTCCCAGCCCCCCATAAGATCAGCAGTTAGAGGGCTTTGATCAAATACATGAGTATTTTCACCTTTGGTGGGACAAAGTAAAGTTATACATTACTTCATATTAATGCAGGTCAGACTTCACCACTAATGAATATTTTTTTTTTCTTTTCTTTCTTTTTTTTTTTTTTTTTTGTGGTACGCGGGCCTCCCTCTGCTGTGGCCTCTCCCGCTGCGGAGCACAGGCTCCGGACGCGCAGGCTCAGCGGCCATGGCTCACGGGCCCAGCCGCTCCGCGGCACGCGGGATCCTCCCAGACCGGGGCACGAACCCGTGTCCCCTGCATCGGCAGGCGGACCCCCAACCACTGCGCCACCAGGGAAGCCCCACTAATGAATATTTTGTGCCAAAAATTTAGGGAAAAAGATGAGGCTTTCTGTTTTCAGAGCTTCGGGGATTTCAGAATGACAAGAAGGCCGTTTAGACCTGTACTGTAAGGCCCACATGACAGGTAAGGAAACTTGTTCATTCTCTGTATCTCAGTCTCTTCTAATTTTGAACAATCGTTTCTCCATTAACTCCTTCTCAGTCTTCAGAATTTGAGGGTCGGCCAGTTCTGGCCTTTCTAGGCCCTGAGGCCGGGCCTCCTTCCAGGGCCGCAGGCTGGCTGCTCTGGCTGTCTTGAGAGCTCCCCTGTGTTCCCCAGCTGCTTGGGGACTCGGCACTGCCCTCTCTTTATGTAAACCCGCTTCCTCCTCCTTGTCTCATGAAGAAGGAAGATCAGTGCGCACACAAAAAGCAAAAATATGGCTCATTTTTAAAAAAATGAGATACCTACGACTCCCCTACCTGGGACCCCCATGGTTTGGGAGCTGTTATTTGTGGCTCTAGAACATTCCATGTCTCTTGAACAGTGTTTCCAAGGCAGCAGGGAAGGATCTCTGTCCATCCACACACAGGGACTATAGCTCAACGTGTAATAACCCCTGGCCCACAGTGGTCTGGGGAGAAAGAAATCAAAGGCGCTAGCAGAAGTGGGCGGGCATCTCCCCGACTCTGAGGTACGCATGGTACCCACAGGAGAGATGCATTTGCCGGCGAGGCCCGGGTGAAGGCTACTGGCAAAGCTTAGGTGATGAGACTGAGCTGCGTCTACCCGTCTGTGTGAGGGAGAGTGGGTATCGCTCTGAGCAGGGGTCCAAGTCAGTTCCTTTGCAAAAACAGGAGCATCCTTGCTGGTCTCTGCCTGCTCCCACCCGCCTAATTTCTGGCCAAGGGGAAGCAAGGGGTCCAGAGCCGACAGCCCAAAGCTATGAGGAGTTGGGTGTGTGATGGGCTGGGGCCTCCCTGTCCCTGTCCTGCCAGCTGATGGACGGACCAACGGCTCCTGTGTAAATCCCAGGGACACAGGACAGGATTGGTGGGTCCTTGATAACTGCTCTGCGGGCTACAGGGAGTTGGAGAACCACCAAATTTGACTTCCATCCCTTCAGGCAGATTGTGAATATCTTTCAAGACAGTGAGAAAGCCCCACTATCCAGAGAGCCAGCGGAGGAGAGCTGGGGATGGAATAGAGGACTCGGTCTCACCGCAGCAGGAGGAAAAGCTTTGCCCAAGCACAGAAGCTCTGCAGTGGACTTGGCACCCCTGCTGACCCAGCTAATGTTCTAACTTTCAAAGAGCAGTTAGGAGTCTGACAGGCTCACCGAAAATAGAGAGAGAAAAATAAATCTTCCCCGAGAACTTTTAAAATCATCTTTTTTTCTCTCCATTTCTGTAGGGACTTGGGCCCACGTTCTTGCCTGGAGAGAAACTGCTCCTGAGAGGGAGGGAGAAGGAGGGAGGGGGTGGGGAGGAGCCCGGGGTGCTCACTGCGGGGGAAGGGCAGCACTGGGAAGATGTCCCCGAGGGTGGAGGGCGTTCTGGTGGGAACGTTATAAACAAGAGATAATGCAGAAAATGCAGCTCCATCTGGCTCCCATTCACTGGGTGATGGCTTCGCGCCAGGCACCGTGCCGAAGGCTGTATGTGGGGACCATCAGCCTCTGTCATCAATTTTAAAACAAACATCCACTGCATATTTTAGTATCACCAAAATTTGGATGTATCTGAGTATTCATGGCATCTCAGCAGTGAGTCAGAGTTTAATTGGCAGCATTTTTAGAAACCGTTTTGCAGTAGTACCTAAGATAATGCTGCATCTTATAACTGGGGGCATCTTAGATGTGCACAAGTCAGGTATTAGCCCATCTCACGGATGAGACAATCGAGGCCCAGAGAGGTTAGGAGACCTGCCTGAGGCCACACAGCCACTCTTTGGACTTGATACAAGTCCGTCTGACTCTCAGTCGCTGGCTTCCATTGGGGCAGGAGCTGGAAGCGCCATCCCTGCAGGGAGTGGGATGGTCTCAGCCCACGCTGAGGACAGAGAGGGGGCGTTGCACAATCTGGCCCAGTCTGCCGGGCTCTAGGATGGGATTGGGTGGGAGAACAGGAGGGCACAGTGCTGGCTGGCCTCCAGGTCTGTGGGGTACCTCCCCACAGGCCATTTTTTTGCACCCAGCGTTCTGTTTTTGTCACTGCTCATCCCTTAAACGTCAGCTGATTTTCCAAATCTGCCTCTGAATTTGATGCATTTTAACTCAGAGTGACCAAACCGTTGAAGAAAATTTTCATGGGGTCTTTGTCCTTTGGATCAAGAGTGACTCATTCTTTCGGAGAGGCAGTGGGGAAGCGGAGAGAGGCCAAACTTTGAGGTCAGGTGCATCAGGATTTGAATCCTGGCTTTTGCTGCTTTTTAGCAAGCTGGTAAGTTCCTTAGACTCTCTGAGCCGCAGAGTCTTCATCTGTAAATTCGAGTAATAACGACGAATACCTGGAAATACTGTTGTGAGGATCTCGCGTATGGAAAATGCCTGAAGTGTGGTCGGAGCTCAGTAAACTAAAGTTACTCTTAGTAGTAGTGGTGGTAATATTGTTAGGGTGATGACGGTGATGATGGTGATGAAGCTGGTGATGCTAAGCGGCACACAGGACCTTTCTCTCCAGTGCCTCGCATCTTCTGCATTCTCCCCAGGCCCTGCCACCCTGCCCTCTTGGCTCCCTACTTGCGGGGTTGAGGTCCCCCTTTCTGGCCACGGGTGCAGCTCTGACACCGTGACTGACATGAGCTCTGCTCCCACCCAGCCCTGCCCTCTCCTGGGCTCCCCTGAGAAGGAGCAGCTCTGGGATGAGGGGGCCATGACTCTCCCCCCAGCACCCCCGGGGTCAGCTCCCCCATTGCACTCCCTCCTGCATCCATTTCAGCCCCGTTCAGCTCCCAGCTTCCTCGGGCTAAGGGTCAGCACCGGGGGAGACCACAGTAACGGCCTCTCTCAACAGTTTCTGGGAGTCGTTTCCTCGCTGGGGTTCCCTCTGCTGGGGGAGGGAGGGCATCCAACTTGCCCTAGGGGGCTCCCTGGGCAGGTGAAGCTACGGCCCTTGCTCAGGTACTCCTGACACCCTGACGTGCCCCGTCACTGCTCCCCAGAATGCTCAGGCATCTTGGGGTCCACAGCCCAGGCTCTTATTTGGGACCCCAGTTCACATTGACCTCTGCAACTGCTCACCACAAGTGAGGAAAGGACTGTGGGAGGAAAGGACCATGATGCCATTTCCCAGATGAAGAAATGGAGGCCCAGAGAGGCTAAGTGTCAAGTCCGAGCTCACACAGCCAAGGTGGGGACATGACCTAGATTTGAGCTCAGGGCTGACCTCAAAGACGTCATGACCTCCTACCCCGCCTTATACCCAGAGGCTCAGATCAACTGCCAGGGCAGCTGTTGTTTGCTACAGAATCTGGCCTAAAGCAGGAGAAAAGGGGGGAAGGACCATTTTGGGAAAAGAGCTCAGGGAGAAAGAGCAGGGCTGGAAATCCAGCTGCTTGGGGACTGGGATTGCGTCTTGTTTTCCAGAGTTGAGAACTAGGCCCTCAGCCGTCTCTAGCCAGGTGCAGGAGTGCGGGTGGCAGTGCCCCAAGGGGTTCCCACCTTGTCCCTTTGGGCTTGTTCCCGAGGAAGATCGTGATGTCTTTGCTGGGAACTCCCACAAATCTGCTCAGGAGGAATATAACCATAGGAACTTTCTAGAAAAGATGGCTCCCACTGGTACCCTTTAGCCAGAGCTTATAGCTCTGCTCCTGTGGGTGTTTACAAACCCGACCAAAGATGACAGGAGAATTTCAAGAGTCTGAAAAATAGCCGTCAAATTCCAGCCCCTGGCAAGCAGCAAAAAATCCACTTCCACGTCAGTGACTTGTGCAGCTCCCATTCTCCTGTTCCCTTTGCCTGAGATGCCCTCTCCCCAGCCTTCTCTATCTGGGGAATTCCTAGACCTCCTCCAAGACCCAACTCAAGTGTCACCTCCTCTGAGATGCCATACCAGACCTTTCCAGGAACATGGTGAGTGCCTCCTCCGAGGTTGCAGATGCCTTTTAGAAACCTGTAGGAGAGCTGTCAGTTTACTTCTCTGTCATCCTCAATAGCAGCACAGTAGGTGCTCAATAAATGCAAGTGGAACAAATACATTCATGGGTACAAGCCCATTTAGCTTAGTTTATGATGGAAATTGCAGGGAAGCCATAAGTTAGATCTTCACATCAGCCTGTTGTGGTACATTTCATCTGAAGATTTATGACAGTGGCCGTAATAAAAGAAACAGTGATTGCCACCGAGGTCTCCACTTGCTTCTGAGGCCTGGAGGGAGTCTGGTGTAATTCGGTCCTGGTAGCCTTGTCTTTACTGCCCTCTTGTGGCCAAAAATGTTGCTGTCACGTGAAAAAGCAGATTTCATTGTGGCCACAGAGAGGGAGATATTTCTGTTTCATGGAACACAGTGCTTTTCAGATCCCTGAGTCATTTTGATCCAGTCCCACATACCCTGTATGTATCTGTGATCCTCCAGTGCCTTGAAAATATGTTAAAATGATGCTATAGATAGATAACTAATGAGCCTTAAAATGAGTATCAGAGACTCCAAGTGTCCATCAGCTCTGGCCTAGCACTGTGTTGGGTACTTGGCTGTGGAAGGGAAGGAAATGACAAAGTGTGTGGCAGATTTCTGCCCTCAAAGACCTGGCAGTCTATTTGTAACACATTCACCAAAAGTAAGTAGTTCAGGGTGACACTATAGGACCCTGTACACTAAAAAAGAATCGTAAAAATACCTGTCAACCTGACAGCCAAGTTTCGGAATCAGATAGCCCTGGGTGTATATCCTGGTCCCACCACTTACTGCCTAGGTGACCTTGAACAAGTTGCTTCACCACGTTGGAAGTTTCCTCATCTGCAAAAGGAGCCTAGTAAGAGTTCCTCCTTCACAGAGTCATGATGATTAAATGAGATGATGTATGTCAAGACCTCAGGATGGTTCTCGGCACAGAGCAATTCCCATAAGTGTTAGCCATTATGGTTATAAGTAAGATTTTTAATTGTCAAGTGCAGATGGAGAACAGGGTGGGATGTAATAAAGAGCGGGATCAATATACTCCTAATCATGGCCTTCTCAAAGGCAGATCTCCTTAGTTTTTAAAATTCTCAGAGCCCATTGTAATGAGGTGTTTATTAATATGATAGTGCATCAATGGCAAGATGACCCATAGGGCTGCCTTGTCTCAAGGCTGCATGGAAGAGTCAGGCTATCAGGTGACTCTAGCCAGAGTCCACTGGTTTCAATTTCTCCCTCCTTTCCCATGGCAGACATCACTAATCAATCATCTCTCCTTCCACACCCATGGCAGACATCACTAATAAATCATAGCTCTTTCTCTCTCTCTCTCTCTCTCTCTCTCTCTCTCTCTCATAGACCAAGTATATGATTACAGAGCTCCAGGCAGTTACAACAATTAAGCAGAGTGAGAAAATGGTGAACTAGTTTAGTTTACCTTTCCAGGTCTTGACACATGGGTAGTTAAAGATGTATAGGGGGAGGGGGAGGGCATCTTAGCCAGAGGGAGTAAAGTAAGCTAAATTACGAGTGAGAAGACAGAACTGACAGGAAAAGGAAGTAGAGAGAGGCTACGTTCTGGAGCCCTGGGATTCTGGGCTGATTGCAGCTGCTGGCAAAGGGAATCTCTGAAGGTTGTTGGGCAGGGGTATGTGATCATGGTCCTCTGGAGGCAAGACCCTCTGGCAGCTTGTGCCAGGCAGATTGTAAAACGGCCTGAGTCCTGAGGAGAGGTGAGGAGGCTTGGAACTCAGGACAAGGTGCTGATGGAGGCAAATGCCTGGGATGCTGGGATGGCAGCTTCTGTGGGCTTGGTGACTCCTGGCACATCAGAAATGAAGGAGAGAGTGCCATCAAAGCTGCTTCTCTGACCTTGAACTCTGCAGGCTGGGAGAACAATGGCACCTCCAACAAGAAGAAGGGGTGGGCACAGAGGAGAGGATGTGCTTTGTCTGGGGGCAGTGGAGTTGGAGGTGCCTTCGGGACCACCAGTGGCAATTTCCTGTGGGCAGCTGGAAATGGGAGATGGGAACCAGAGCTGGAGTGGCAGATGTTAGAAAGGAAGAGAGAAAAAGGTTAATGCTTTATAGGTCCAGCCTCGTTTTTACTCAAAGCAGTTTGGGTAGAAAAAGAGAACATGCATTCAGGAAAAAGATAAACTGGGTGAAGGTCACAGCTTAATTAAGAGGCTTTTGCGGCAATCCGGTTATTCCAAAAGATTCTGCGTATCTGGGTCAAGTGTCCTTTTCACAATATCACCTAAAATGAGTAGGAAAAAAGTGTTCTTTGGTAATAGGGAACAGTAGGTCTCATGCACAGGACCCCAAATGTCCCCGTTGCTAAGAAAGAAAGTGTATATTTAACTGAAATACCCCAGCAATCAGAAGAGAGGTCAGAGGAACGATTTCTTTATTAGGAGACTCCATTTCCTAATGCGAAATAAAGTCACTTGGGCTCAAAGGTCAGACAGACCTGGATTTGAACCTCAGCTCCACCACTTCCTAGCTGTGTGACCTTGGACAAGATACTTAACCTCACTGAACCTTGGTTCCCTCTTTCATAAAATGGAGATAATAGAGGACCTAGTTCACAGGGCTGTTGTGGTAATCAAATGAAATGATGTATAGAAAGTTCTGGTCCAATACTCGACATGTAATAAGCATTGAATGCACAAGAGAGTTATCTTTTTATCCTATCACCTTTTTTAGGAACGGATTTTAAACAAGCGGCGGCGATTCTTTTCATGGCTGATGTGATTCCTGGGAAGTCCTCTGAGGGAGACAGACACCACTGATAGGAACCAGGAGGGCACATTTCTTCATCCATTGCAACGTCCACTAAGTGACACAGTGGGAGGGGCTTCAGGAATTCTGTAGGAGCTTAACACCTCACTGGCCACATTCCGTGGGCTTGTGCCCCAGCAAGGGTCTGGAGGGCTCTGCTCTCTTCTCCCCAGTGTCCTTTTTCATTTCCACCACTGTCTACATGACACAGGAGTTCCTGAGGGGTCACGTGGACTTGTGTCATGGCTCCCTTGACTCATGGGTGGGAATGCCCTACCAATCCAAAGGAATGTCCTTGAACTTAGGCCAGTGAGCAAAGACAGGGTCCTTACTTGGCCCCAGGTCTGTCCTTGTGGAGACCTTGGAGAATTCCTACCACTGATGGCCAGTGGCAAACTAAAAACCTGCCAGGTTCTGGAAGGTTCCCGTTCGTAGGTTAGAGTTAAAGGTAGAAAGGCAATTTGTTGTAGGAGGGTTAAACTTGCAGTATAATAACAATACCTAACATTTACTGAGCAATTATTATGTGCCAGGAACTGTTTGAACGACGTACTAACTCGCTCTATCCTCACCATGACCTAAGAGGGATTATCATCCCCATTTTACAGATGGATCACTGAGGCCCAGAGACATGAACAAACTTCTCTGAGGTCTCGCAGTTACTAAGTGGCAGAAGAATGATTTGAACCCAGGAAGTCTGACTTCAGAGCCTGTACTCTTAACCACTGTGCTGTAGCTGTGTCCCGGGCCGGGCTCCACACTTGAGGGAGGGGAAGGGCCGCAGTCAAGGCCCGGCCTCCTGAGGAAAGGCTCCGCTGGTAAAGAAATCGCCTGTAAGTGCGGTTTGCCCAGGCCTAAGCCCACCTCGGTGGAATGTTCTGCCCGGTGCCAGGCAGCCGGATAAAGAGCCTTTCTGTCAGATGTTCCCGATGGTGAGTCACCCTCAGGAAGCTGCTGGACGCTTCTCAGGCCCCTGTTCTTTCTTTTCTTTGTTCCTTTCCTGGGGATAAATAGGACACAGAGAATTTCTCCAATTCCTATATTTACTCATATGATCTTCTCGCCCCCCAACAATTTTTAACAGGAAAGGTTAGAAGCCCCCTGTGACACCACCCTCCTCCCAACTCATGGGGACCTGGTGAGACGGCCCAGGGGGCATGGCTAAATGACTCCTTGTTGAAAGTGTGACCCAAGGGCTTGACCTCTGTT
Source organism: Physeter macrocephalus (assembly GCF_002837175.3). Lineage (NCBI taxonomy): Eukaryota > Metazoa > Chordata > Mammalia > Artiodactyla > Physeteridae > Physeter > Physeter macrocephalus. Next base: position 68,060,656 of record NC_041233.1, read on the forward strand.
CCCACCTTTGCATCTGCTCTCAGGAAGCCACTGAGGAGGGGAGGCAGGGTTGGAGTGGTAAGAAGGGAATGATGCACTCAGGCTCCCAGCTTCAGAAGTAGGAGTGAAAGGTTCCTTCCTGGCTACGGGACACCCAAAGAATAGCATCTGTAACAATATTCTCTTGCAGTCACTGGTGTAAAGGTACGACGGTGACTCTTAGAGTCTTAGGACAAACCGCAGGTAGAAATGGCAGAGACAGAAATATGGAACGGTATCTCGGGTCACATTGGCTTTTGGAGAATAAATCCACAGAGACCTCCTCGTGCTGTCCTATCCCTGGGTCCACACTGAGCCCATCAGACCAGGAATGAAATACTGAGTCCAGTCATTCACGGTTTACTCATTCATTCCACACATGGGCTTCCTGCCACGAGCTCTGCACACAAAGCCCAAACGGACACAGTCCCCAGGGAGCCTGCAGTCTGGAAGAGAGCAGACCTCAGGCCCCCGGACGGAGGCCCGCACAGCTCCAGGCTGCTGTTTGGAAGCTCAGAAATCCACGGGGCTCCTCCCTGCTGACCCCACCGGGATGACATTGGCCAGGTGACTCCACTGAGGGTTTGGGAGGAGGGAGGTGACAGAGGCACCACTTGGGGTCCCCCTGAGTGAGCTGCCTGATGACCCTGGGCCGCGAGCTCAGCCAGCCCCCCTTCTCCGCTCATCCTCAGGAAGCTCTGGGCAGACGTGCTGGGTGCGACTTGCCCAGGTTGAAGGTGTAGAGCCATTCCTTCATCTCTCCCCCGTTCCCACCGTTACCCAACCTATTCAAACCACGCTGGGCCAAGGGAACAAGGGGACACGGGGAACTGCCGTGCTTCTGCTTTGAGGGGCAGGCAGAATCTCACAGAGGTTTAATGGCCAGATTGGGAGCCAGATCTACCTCAGTAGGATGGGCCAATCATTTGCCAGCATCAGCTCTTGTTCTCCTCCCAACAACCTGGCCAGGAGGGGATGCTCTTATCCCCACTGTCTACATGAGCAAACTGATGCCTGGAGAAGTGAAGAGTTGCCAAAGGTCCAACAGCCAGTGTGTGACTTTTTCACCAGGACGCATAGCAGATATGTGAACACAGGTCAGTCAGAGCTCAAGCTGAGCTCGTAGCCCCATATGCATTTTGCTTGGTTGTTTCTGATTTCCACTTTCTCCCCACCTCACCCCTATAAGAGAGGACATCATACAAGAATTCATTAACCATAACTCAACAACCCTCTTTAACATTTCGTGGGCACTGAGTTCACGCTGGTGACCAATACAGGCCCTAATTCAGTCAACAGGTTTCTTTTTTCTTTTTTTTTTTTTTTTTTTTTGTGGTACGCGGGCCTCT
>NC_041233.1:68062313-68091078 GCF_002837175.3 Physeter macrocephalus
CGCGGCACGTGGGATCCTCCCGGACCGGGGCACGAACCCGCGTCCCCTGCATCGGCAGGCGGACTCTCAACCACTGCGCCACCAGGGAAGCCCAGTCAACAGGTTTCTGAGCACCTATGGTGGCCAGGCCCTGTTGGAGGTTCTGGGACTCTAGCAACTGACCTAGCGGACAAGGTCCTGTCCTCAAGGGTCATGAGTTTGGATGAGGAAGATGGGCAGCCGATACGGAATGGCTGGAGAAAGTGGAGCTATGGGGAGGGGAAGTCAGAATAAGGAATAAGGGCTTACAGAGTGACGGGAGTGGAATGATCTTCCAGTTGAAGAGTCAAGGGGAAGATGTCTCAAAGTAAGTGACATTTGAGCAGATACCCGAATAAGTGAGGAAATGAACTAGGTGGATACTGGGGAGGGGGGAGGTGCGAAGGGCATTCCAGGCAGAAGGAACAGCGAACACACGAGCCCTAACAAGGGAACAGCTGGGGGCACACGAGGAACAGCAAGTGTGGGCTGAGCCGGGGAAGAAATGTCAGGTGAGGCCGGATCGGTGGATGAGGAAGGAGCCTGGGGCCCCCGGTGGACTTTGAGTGAGACCCGAAGCCGTTGGAGGTTCTGGTGGCCCAACAGGAAAACACAGTCACTCTGTCTCTCCTGGTAGAGACCAGTGGTCCTCAACTGGGGGCGATTTGCCCCACCCTGGGGACATTTTGTCTAGAGACAGTTTTGGTGTGGTGCTCCTGGCATCTAGCGGGCAGGCGCCAGGGAGAACGCTAAACAGCCTAAGATGCGCGGAGCAGCCCCCTCGGCCGCCAGCAAAGAACGCTCTGACCTAGGAAGTCAACGGTTGGTGCCGAGGCTGAGAAAGCCGGGTGTAGGCCCAGGAATGGGCAATATTCTCTTAGGAAGATGGCAGGGAGCCACCAAGGCAGCATCCATGTCCCTCGGGCCCTGAGTCCTCCCCCCGCCTGCAACACACACATAGTAACAGTCCTTGCTGTTGGTATCTCCTTCTCCGCTCCAGGAACCACTTCAGGGGGACACACTCCGGGCCACTTCCTGCTGCTTGGCGCCTGCTGTGTGTCTACCCCGAGGATGATAAATTTTCTGTGCCGGGGCTATCCGTGTGTGTACGCAGCCCTGACCTTTTGCGCGCATCCTGCATTCTGAAGTGTAATTTATTAGACCTAATCCCCATCTGGAGTAACGATAAGTCTTCCCTGTAGAAATGCTGGAGGGGAGGATGTGCCCCATTATTATTTCATTAGGACACCACTGGGTCTTCCAGGAGTCCCTGAGTAGATATCATATGCTCCTCGGGTGATTTAGACAAGACAGCCGGGGGCCTCCAGAACTCAGGACAAATACCCACAGATTTCCATACGTGCATCTCTCCTTATGGCTAAATTCCTTCTTTTCACCTCTTGCCGATTTTGTCCTTCCGCAGCTGGAGGATAGACAAAGATTTTAAAGGAAGCATCAAACGTTTACTCCTTTCTCAACAATGTGAATAGAAGATTCAAAAGCTAGTGTCAGCAGCAAAGGTTTCTACCTCAAAACTGGTGCTTGCAGTTTGCCTCTGAAATCAGCGTTGATGGAGCTGCTTAGGCGAGTAGCATTTCAGACATTCTCTTTGCTCGTCAGCTCAGCCGGTCTACACGAGCAGAGTGAGGGGAAAGGCACGGAATTATCAAGAGACTTCGAGCCTCTGCCCCTCTGAGAAACAGGCAGCACTCTCTCAATCACCTGACTGTGCCCTTAATTCTCTGCACCCCCTTCCCATGTGCGGGGTCAGCTCTAACACGCTCTAGGTGGTAGGATTTTTTTTTTTTTTTTTTTTTTTTTCAGCTGTGTTGAGTCTTTGTTGCTGCGCGCGGACTTTAGTTGCGGCGAGCGGGGGCTGCTCTTCGTTGCGGTGCGCGGGCTTCTCATTGCGGTGGCTTCTCTTGTTGCGGAGCACGGGCTCTAGCTGTGTGGGCTTCAGTAGTTGTGGCACTCGGGCTCAGTAGTTGTGGCTCACCGGCTCTAGAGCCCAGGCTCAGTTGTTGTGGCGCACGGGCTTAGTTGCTCAGCGTCACGTGGGAATCTCCCTGGACCAGGGCTCGAACCCGTGTCCCCTGCATTGGCGGATGGATTCTTAACTACTGCGCCACCAGGGAAGCCCCTAGATGGTAGGTTTTAAGGTCACTGGATTCTAATTCCTCAACTCGTGAAGGTAAATTGCTCGTCCTGTGTTCATTTCAGCGCAGAGATACCTCCTTCTGGGTCCTTTCTTTCCCATCCTGTTGGAGGATGGAGCCTCCAATTGATTTGAGTTGGGAATGATCCATGGACCTTTCTTTTTCTAATATCATAAGGGGCTCACACCTTGCCCAAGTTACCGATCGTCAGCCAGTTTGCAGCTTCGCCCATCACTATGGGAAACAGCTGGACCAGGAATGGGCAGCAGGAGGGCTGCAGAGTCAGAATCTTGGCTTTGAACCTAACGTTACACCTTAGTAACCTAGATGCTTTGGGCAAGTCATTTCCCTTCTCCAAGCCTCAGTCTTCTCATCTGGCAAATGGGAATCATTGTACTTATGTCTTTGCACTGTGGTGAGAGGCAAATAAAATGATGCATGTGAAAGCAGTTTTCACACTGCAAGGGGCAACTTGGATGTTAGGGTTCTACTCTGATATGTCACATTCTGCTGTGAACTGATGAAACAAGAGGCAGTAGGATGATGTGAAGGGAAACAGCTCCTCCTCCGCGGGGCTTGGTCTGTGACAGGGTGAGGCCACCACACCGACTGTCCCCATCTCATCAGCCGAGCGGGTGAAGGGAGAAGGGAGGGGACCCCTCCGCATCGCCGCCTCCACGGCAGGTTCAGGCGAACATATTTGGACATCCTGACGTTCAGCCTTTCCCCAGGAAGAAAATATCCGACGACACAAGACAACAGGATGGCCCTCTCCTTCCCCTTTCGCTCCACGTCCGGCCACGCAGTCACGAAGGAAAGTTCACACACTAAGGTTTGAAGTCATTTCTGTTTAGCTCATCAATAGTTGCGTCCTAAGAACGATTCCAGGCCTGAGAAGCATTTTAAGCCTTTTTAAGCTCCAAAGATTAGGGTGAAACAGGGCGGGGGCTGGGAGGAGGACAGATAAACAACAGCGTGGAGAGCGTTCTCCAGGCAGAGAAGGAGATTCTGTACTTCGGTGAGATTAATCCCCAAATTGAAACCGGCCCTGCACATCGTTCTGAGAAAGGAGAGCCGAGATAAGAGAAAGGCCCCCGACGAAGCCCCAGCATTGAGCTGTTTGTGGAAACGCAGACTGCGTCCTTCCCCTGCAGCCAGAGGACAGAAAGACAAGGCCGTGGAGGACGAATAGAGGATGGGCGCTTCCTGAGGACAGTCGGGGGTTAGCGCGGGCGGGAAGAGGAGAAGGAGTAGCGGCCACGCACATGTTGCTCGAATGTTCTGTCGAGCCACCAGGGTGTCTTTCCTTCTCAACCTGGGGGCCACCGACCTGCCTGTTCACGCACCATACAAAGCACAAGCACCAGGTTCTGCCAAGACCGAGGGGAAGAGTGGGCTAGCTTTGCAGAAGGGCACCCGCAGAGGACCTTAACATGGCACGAGGAAGCTACCCCCTGCTGGCAATGTGCCTGGTTTCTGACCCCAAGACCCTGGCCTTTTCCAGGGAGGCAGCTTTCGGCTGCAAAGAAATCCAAGTCCTGCTTGAAGGCTGAAGATTGCCATCAGCGAGGCGAACAGGGTGAAGGAGCTGAAGGTGAGGCCCAAACAGGACTGATGTCACTTGGCCCAAACAGGACTGATGTCACTTGACCCAAACAGGAGTGATGCCCTGGCACTTCCAAGAGCACAGCGCTCATTTGGAGGTGTTACTGACTTAAAATAGCAGTCACACGAGTTCACAGTCACACCTATGAGGACTGAACTGCCACGACTGCAGGTAGGAGCCTGCCAGCCCCCGGTGTCAGGAGCAGCACCAGGACAGGACCCATTGCACAGGAAGGGCCCTGCAGAGCGGGGCTGGCGGGGAAAGGGGCTCCGAAGGCGGCGCAAGTGACCAGACCCAACACCGAGAAAGAAGAGGAGGAGAGTAATGGTCAGAGGGGAGGGAGATGGCTCTTGGCTACAAGAAGAACTGTCTCCCTTCCCCTTCTGTCTGAGGCTTGGAGGAATGCCAGGTGGGATTCGGACCCGTCCAGGAGTCCCACATGGACACTGGGAGATGGGAGCGTGGTCTGCGGGTCTGGGCAGGGCTGCAGGAAGGAGAGAACCCGGAGTGTCACCTCAAGGGCCAGGCGGGGAAGGTGACCCGAGATGCTCCCCCGTCCTAGCTCCTCCGGGCTCTGGGAGCACAAAGAAGGACGCCCACGGATGGGGGTTTGGGAATCTCAGGGCAGGTGCATTCTGACCCGGCTCATGGTCCCGGGCTTCTCTGTAATTAATTTTCCCCACCCGTGGCCGTGTGGTGAGGAAGGGCTTGCACCCCTGCCCCTGATCTGAGGTATCCCTGGGAGCACGAGGTGAGGGCGGGACGGGGTGGGGGGGGGTTGCAGAACATGCCAGAAAAGGCAACGGTCTGTGCAGCTAGCCTGGAACCTGGGGAGAAGTATGCTGATGGAGAGTTATGCAGGCTTAACTGGGTTTCCAGCACATTCCTTGTAACCTAGTCCCCTTTCCCCTCTGCAATTTTACCTGTCTTTATCTTTTGAAAAAAAATACATGAATATTTTAGAAAATATAAAATATTTTTAATGTTTATCAAAACCACTGAAACGCACGCTTAAAATGTTTTTTTTTTAATTTTAAAATTGTTTCAAAGTGACATGTATGCAGTTAAAAAAGTAGGTACGCGGGCCTCTCACTGCTGTGGCCTCTCCCGTTGCGAAGCACAGGCCCCGGACGCGCAGGCTCAGCGGCCATGGCTCACGGGCCCAGCCGCTCCGCGGTATGTGGGATCTTCCCGGACCGGGGCACGAACCCGCGTCCCCTGCATCGGCAGGCGGACTCTCAACCACTGCGCCACCAGGGAAGCCCGCAACTTCTCTTTAATCTTTAAAATTGCTTCTGAAAAAAAAAAATTGTTTCTGTTTTTAGTTCTTCTGATGATCTTCTCCAAATTCTCTGCTTCCATCACCACTTCTTGTTTTATGGATTATGCACTTTATCTGTTGAGCTTCTACTTGGATAGATGAGGGCTGGGTTCACTGAGGACACTCACCCATCTCTCCCCCTGCCTTCTCTCCAGGAGGACTAAATCACAGTTCTTGGTTCCTCTGTTGGTCACCTTTGTCTAAATAATAAATTGGTCTAAAATGTCTAAATATGTATCATCTAAAAATAGGTACTATTTACATACACGTATATGTCCGTATCTGCGGCAGTGTCTTTCTTTCCTCTGTTTTGTCAGTTCTTTTACCATGTCTTCAACTACATGATCTCAAAATAGTTAAAAGAATTTGGTTGGCTGGGTGGAATTACCACTCACGCTTTTGTTACTGTCGCACAGGGAGGCAACAAGGAGAAAGTGACGTGCTTGAGGAGGTGGCATCCCCAGCTCTGGAAACTGGCTCAGATAAAACGAAGGGATCAAGGTCCACCCCACTTTTGTCTACACACACGCCTGCCAAGCCCGGGAGGCACATCAGCACAGGCTTCCTCTTGCCTGCATGGACCCGCTTTTGGAATCTTCCCAGTGTGTCAGCCAGCTCCTAATTGTTGGCTCTGCGTCGCATCCCCTCCAGGAACAGTCACCCACAGACTAGTCGGGAAGCCCTCCTCTCCTTCAGCAGTTCCCACCTCTGCTTCTCTGCTTCCTGCCCTCCTCAGACGGTCATGGATTCAACAAACATTCACTGAGCAGCCACCTGTGCTTGGACACTGAGAACACAGGTGTGTACAAGACAGACAAGGGCCCTGAACCTTGGGAGGGGGGCTTAAGAGGCCAGTGAAAGGGACAGCCAGTCAATAAACGAACTGCATATTATGAAAATACCATAAAGGATGTCGAGATCGAAAATGATAGACCTTCTCTTCTCTGAAGAGAAAGGCCACCAGGCATTTAAGCTGAGACCAAAGCGCACAGAGGAGGCAGGTTTGTAAAGAGCAGCCTGAAGGGGGGTCCAAGAAGAGGAAAGTAAATGTGCAGAGGCCCTGTGGCAGTGATGAGGAGTATAGGACGGAGAATGGTCTGAGGTGAGGTTGCCAGCAGGCGAGGGCAGACCACGGAGGACCTGGTTAAAGTAAGGAGTCTGGATTGTATCCTAAGCACGTGAGGAAGGCACTGAAGGATTTCAGCAGGGAAGCAACGTGAGCCCATTTTTGTGCCATACGATGTCCTTTCTGGAGAATGGACTGGAGGCATCGATGGGGTTCTTCTTTACCAACCAGAGGCATGGACACTCCATCTTTCTTGAGGCAAGGGGTCCATCTCCCCTCCAGATGTTTTCACCTGTGGCCAGCAAGTGGTTCAGGCATCTGGGAGAAAGGAAGGTGCTTAACAGAAGAGCCGTTCAAACCAAGGTGCCTGCTTGGCTACACTTAATATGGCGACTCTCACATCACGAACCAAGAAGAGGCATGCCAGCTCTGAGTGGCATCATATCAGGGTGAGTGGAGTCTGCTGGGCAGGAGAGGCAGCAGCCTGACAGCCTTCTTTCCCCCGGATTTCAGACTGGGAATCAGAAGGCTGGAATTACAGCCACATGCATTTCAGTCCTCTATTAACATTTTTTTTTTTTTATCACCTGAACTCTTTCCCGGTCTCCCTGGCTCCACAGCAGGGGTCCCCATGTGATTTCTGCCAGGATCCACCCCCACTTTCAGGGAACGGGGTTTGAGGCACTGCCCCTCCACTTTTCAAAGCCTTTCCCCTGGTCATCAGAGAGTGCCTGGTCAGGGTTGGGCTCTGTGAAATCGGGGACTTTCTCCCCCGCCCCCTCTCCTTCCTCTCCCTCCCTCCACCCCTCCACTTTTTCCTCTCTTTATATTGAGTTATCTGTTCAGAGCAAAGCCATCTCCGGGAGCTGCCTGGATGGGATCTTGTCGCCCATCAAAGCTGCAGAACCTTTCTCAGGCCCAGCTAGTGGAGTCTGTCAAAACTTCAACTACTGCAGCCTTTGGAGGCAGCTCTCCCCTTCTTGGAGCTGTAGCGCAGCAGGTGTCACTTGCAAAGGCCCAGCATGGGCTGGTGTCAGCCTGTGGGCCTGGTGGTTAGGGTCATGGCTGGCTAGTGAAAGTGAGGCTTGAGCCAGCCCTCAGTTGTATAAGGCTCATTCCTTGGTGAGCAAAGATTCTAGAGTCAGACTCTGTTCGTTCACATCCTGGCGACACCAGTGACTAACGGTGAGACGGACGACAGGCAGTTTAACTGCTCTGAGGCTCAGTGTTCTCATCTGTAAAATGGGGCTAATGCCGGTAGCATCCTCTTCACAGGGGCACAGAGGGGATGAAATAAGATTAAACTACATGTAAAGCACTTAGCACATGGAAGTATTCAAGGAGGTTCCCTGTCATTGTAATCGGTGAAATTCCACCAGATTCTGTGGGTGCTGGGATCGTAGAGAAAACACAGAAGTTTCCAGATTTGCCACGGGAAACAAAGGGAAGGGGAGGCTTTCCCTAGATTCTCTCCTCCTTCAGCCCTCCAATCTTTCTCTAGTGCCCCTGGTGGCCAAACCTGCCCAGAAGCCAGAGGGCAAGAGAGCTGATCAATAATTCCCTCCTAAAGCAGGGAGAGGACAGGAAACGGTTCTGAGAACAAACAGACATCCGCATGCAGTGTGCACACATGTGCACGTCTCCACGCTTGGGGTATGTGCAGTCTGGGTTGCAAACTCATAATAAATATAACACATCAAGGAATCATAACAAAGCCCTGTACGTAACCTACCCTAGTTAATCTTCCCCAAACCCTGTAAGATAAGGAAACTGAGGCTCCGAGGGCTTGATTTACCCAAGATCACACAAGTTGTAAGCGGTGAATCCGGAATGGTAGCCCAGTGGGTCTTACCCAGAGCTGGAGCTCCCAGCCACCACACTACACCCAGCCCCCCAGGTTAGCTCGGGCTCCCCCTTCTGTCAAGACCAGGGTCCCGTTGCACTGAGAAGTGGCTGAAAGGGCCCACATCAGGAACAGGGGGTCTGCTCCTTCAGGAAATGCTCCAGGGCAGCCTCCCTCCTGCTTTCATTTTTTTCATCCTCTCTGCGCTTTACCGCTTAAAACTGCTTCCTCAGCAACACCCCATCTGGTAGCACAGGAAAAGTAAGAAGGATCAATTACCCCCCAAATAAATAAATAAATGGTTGCTCTAGGGAAGAAAAAAATATTGAATTCTGTTCAGATAAATGCAGTGTAAATTGGTTTCTGACAAGAGATCCAAATAATTGCCCTCCCTTTCCCCCGCCCCTCCCCAAGGCTCCAGATAAGTCTGGGCAGGTCCTGGGCGAAACGGTGCGGAGAGGAGGGAGGACAGCAGCCCTCCCGTCACCCCAAAGAGCAAGACTCCCAGCTGGGCCTCTTCTTCCTCAGCATCAAAGATGGGTCTGAGATGGAGTCAGCAGGTCTTTAGTAAGTCGGCCAGCAAGCCAGCAAAATTTGTTCATTTTTGTTTTCCTTTTCAGGGGGAGAAAGGGGATGGGGAGAGGAAGGGAGGATCTCATGTCGTTTTTATAGTGAATCAGTTGGGCCCGTACTAACAGGAAGACCAGAGTCTGCCCCCCTTGAGCCCTCCCACTACGGAATTGTGTAATCATCCAGGAAGCTTACGCAATCCGTAGGGGCAATCAGCACCGAATCCAAAAACCAGGAGGAGAAAAAGCTGGGAGTAGGAGACAAAGGTCAAAAGCTGGTCTGCGGGTGTGCTTTCATGGGCCACAGACAACAGTGACCAGCACAGGTGAAGAAAAATCAATGAAATAGCTCTCAACGTTTAGAAATCAGAGCTGAGGATTTCTGCCTTCTCTTGAGAAAGCTAACTCTCCGGCCACACTAAGCCCACATTCCCGCCGAGCTCGGATGCTGACACTGGGTGGGGCTGTCCCCAGCTCACCCAGTCTCCACCGCCTCCATTGTCCACCACTCTGAAGCTGAGTGCTAATTACCATCCACCGCCATCCTCTGGCTCTTTTCCTTACATGTCACCCATTCTACTCATTTCAAATTACCTGCCTGGCCCCTGCAGGCATCTACATTAGTAGCCCCAGCCTCACTAGCCTGTGGCTGCCAGTGCTTCTGTCTTTGGCACTTGCCAGTAGTTCCCATGGGGCCACACAGAGCCCCTGACCTGCCCTCCCAAAGTTACTTCCCACTCTGATTCCACTGGAAGCCTCCATGCCGACAAGTAGTTTACTCTCGGTTCCTTGAAATGCTTTGCCCCTCCTGCCTCCGAGCCTTTGCTTAGGCATTTCCACTGCATCCATGCTTTCCCTATTTTTCCTTTAGCAACTAAATGTTAGCCTCACTATTAGTTTTCTATTGCTGCCATAACAATTTACCATACAGAGTGGCTTAAACAACACAAATTTATTCCTTTGTAGTTCTGTAGGTCAGATACCCGACGTGGGTCTCAGAGGGTCTCAAGGTGTCAGCTGGGCTACATTCCTTGCTGACCCCCATTCTTTTGCTGGCTATCAGCTGAGGACCATTTCTCAGCTTTTAGAGGCCACCCATATCTCCATCTTAAACATCTGGCCTCTCTCACACTCTGGGGATTTTTTTTTTTTTTTTTTTTGCCCACTCGCTGCAGCTTTCGGGATCTTAGTTCCCCCACCAAGGATTGAACCTGGCCCGTGGCAGTGAAGACCAGAATCCTAACCCCTAGCCACCAGGGAGCTCCCTTCGCACTTTGAATCTCTCCTTTTTCTTCTATCTCATTCCTCTGACCCAGCCGGGAAAAGTTCTCTTCTTTTAAGTACTCATGTCTTCAAGAAATTGGGCAAACCCAAATAATCCAAAATAATCTTAGCATCTCAAGGTACAAACCTTTAATCACATCTGCAAAGTCCCTTTTGAGATATAAGGTAATGTATTCACAAGTTCTGAGGGATTAGGGCATGGGCATCTTTGGGAGGCATTAGTTTGTCTTTCTATTCTACCCTATCCTATCCTATACTGTCCTATCCTATCCCTCTATCTTAGAAGCCCAGTTTAAGTCTTACGTGTTTTAAAAAGTCCTTCTCGGGCTTCCCCGGTGGCGCAGTGGTTGAGAGTCCGCCTGCCGATGCAGAGGACGCGGGTTCGTGCCCCGGTCCGGGAAGATCCCACGTGCCACGGAGCGGCTGGGCCCGTGAGCCATGGCCGCTGAGCCTGCGCGTCCGGAGCCTGTGCTCCACAGAGGGAGAGGCCACAACAGTGAGAGGCCCGCGTACCACAAAAAAAAAAAAAAAAAAAAAGTCCTTCTCAACAATTTCTCTTCTAAACTACTGTGCTGTGTGACTTTGAGAGAATCACTTGATCTCTCTGTTTCACATTTCCATTGGATGCATGGTGTGCTGGTGAATGTTTAGTAGCTGGCTCTCGAGGGTGAGGGAGAAGCCCTGATCTATAGCATTTGCCAACTTCTTTTCTTGCTATTTTTAAAAATTTAAAAATTTTTTGGGCTGCACCACGCGGCTTATGGGATCTTAGTTCCCTGACCAGGGATTGAACCTGTGCCCTCCGTGATGAAAGTGCGAGTCCTAACTACTGGACCGCCGGGGAATTCCCTGCATTTGCCAACTTCTGTGGTCTATTCCCACGTGGTGGATTTTAAGCTACCAATGTGATGTCATTGAACGCAGAGTTGGGAAGAGATGTGGACAGTCAGCTCTTGTGAGCCAGTGTGAGTCAGCTCCAGCATGCCACTCCTTGTGTGTAAAATGAAGTATTCACTAATTGATCCAAATATCATTGAGGAATCACTGATTTCTCAAAATCCAGGAAAATTTGATAGCTCTCTGTGTAAGTGTGTCCCTTTCTGGGATTGGTGCCACCTCCAGTGTAAATGTTTCAAAGGTAGAAGAACATATCCGAGAACTGGTTTTGTGAGAAAGGGCTGGAAAAAACTACCTAGAAAGAGACCCAGAGACCCAGAGACTACTGTGGTCTGTTGGCCTCAATGTGATCACCAAGTCCCAAATCCAACCACAAAATGAGTTTGTTTTTAGAAAATGTATGATGTTTTTTCTAGAAACTAATTCAGACGTATAATGATTGTTATTGTGATTTCCTTGGGTACACATTATCAAGCAGAGGAATCAAATGAAGAATGCCAGCGTCAGAAAAGAACCAGTAGGATGTTATATAAAGTCCATTAATAATTTTCTCTTGTCATATGTGCATTCATTTGTGGTTGCTGAATTTCTTGCTCTAAGGCAGCCCAAGAAAATAATAGCTGCATTTATTGAATGCTTACTACATGCAAGGAACTGTGCAAAGACCTTCGCATGTATTATCTAATTCGATTGGCCTTATTGGTCCCATCTGGCCAGTATCAGATCATTGGGCCAGAAAATGAGCAGACTGGGATCTAAACCCTGAGCTCGAGCTCCACTGTTCCTGCACGTGAACGCCCTCAAGATGGGCTTGTAGCAGACATCTGTATGAGAGCCAGTGGGAGGGGTCGGGCTGAAGCCGGAACTCGCAGGAGGATGAGTACTGACAGGCAAGAGCAGCCTGTTTCCGAAAGAACCAGTTCCCAGGGGCCCATTGACAAATGCTCCCTTATTTATTTATTTGTTACTGCTGCTGCTTCCATTTACTCAACTCCAGAGACGGGAGTCAAGAATAACGTATGAATAGACTCAGACTAGATTTGGGGGCCTAGCATCTCCAGAGGGTGCCCCTGCTTGTTTCTAAGCCTACCTTCGTCTCTCTTTTGCCTTCCTTTTCCCTCTTCCAAGATCCTTGTTAGCTCACAGGCCCCTAAGGTGACGTATACACATTCACTTCATTCAGAAAACAATTATTGAGCACCTACTGTGTCCCACATGCTGGAAATCCCAAAATGAGAGAACCATAGGCTCAGCCCCAAAGTGTTCCCAAGAGTAACACACCAGGGTCTTAAGGTCATGAACTTCAAAATGCCATAGGAGTCTTCAGGGTAGAAAGCAGACTCCAACTTCTAGGGGAAGAAAGCTTCTCCCAGGAGGACTGTTGAGCCTTTTAAAAGAGAAAAGGGTGGAATTCTCCGGGCACCAGAGGCGGGAAAAGACTCTTCTGGCAGGGGAACCACAACTGTAAATAAATGAAGGCATCGGGCAGGCCTGTGGCTGGAGCTTAAGGTGGGTGTTTAGGATGGACGTCAGGGGAGTGGAATGATAGTTGGGGACAGAGCTGGTGGGGAGAGGAGAAAGCAAGTCACCAGAAGCCAGCTTAGGAGGGCCTCCTGTGTCACGCTAATTGGTCTGGACTTTGTCCTGTAGCCAGTGAGGCACTGCCGATGAGTTCCAAGTGGGTGAGTGACACAACCAGCTTGGCATTTTATAAGATGGCTCTCTGGCACGGTGAAAGGTGGGTTTGGGGGTGGGGCTGAGAAACCAGATGCTACTGCAAAGGTGCAGGCAGCGATGTTGAGGGCGTGAGCGCAAGTGTGGAGGTGAGGGCGGAGCCGAGAGAACAGATGTGAAGGATGTTTTGTGGAGCGCACACTCAGACCGACAAACTCACGTGAATCCTTTGTAGCGACCCTGTCTAGGGGATGAACTAAGCTTGTGAGCTGGAAGAGGCACACTCCACAGGCCCTGGCCGGTTGGAGGAGAAAATAAACTCTGGAGAAAGGGGGCTACTCAAGACCCCCTGATAAGCACTGACTACACTGATGGCTGCAGAAATGGCTGTGGGGCGCAAGGCATGGCGACAGCACAAAAATAATTTAATTAACAGTTTAATTAACATTTAACTGTTCAGGGAAGAGGAATATCAGTCAGGGCAAGAAAAGAATCAAGCCTTGCCTTGGGGAGGTGATCGTGCTTGTGGAACGTTCCAGCCCTTCATCACCACTTGGCAAAATTGGAAGAATGCAGGACATTTTTGCAGTTGAGAAAACTGAGGCTCAGAGAAGTTGCTGATTTGCCCAGGGTTGCCATGCTGGTATGAGAAGCACCTAGAACTCAACCCTGGTCTCTGGAGACCAAGTTTAGCTTCTGGCCACACTGTCCTGATTTCCTTTTGTCAAATTCTGTGACTCAAGTCATCTGTTCCACGTGGTCTAACACTTGACCAGTCTTTAGTTATGTCATAAGGTAGTAATGGCTTAACATTTGAGGTCTAGGCTACGTGGCAGAAGATGCTCTAAACACTCTGGATGCTGTTTGACCTAAAGCCGTGTGTCCATTCAACAGCTGCCAGGCTCTTTGGGAAATAGCAGGGTCTCTGCTAATTAGAGGAGGGGGAGCTCCATGGCTTCCCCTCTCAACCTTCTACCTGGCAGTGTTACAGTAGTAGTTCTGCCACAAGTACCAAGAGGCTTAAAGTCACCCACGTGTGGGTAGGTCCCCACTCTCTGCCTTTTCAGGCACCCTGACACCAATTTGCAGAAAAGGGTCACTTTGCAATCATAGCTGGATGGCAGGGTGTGCTTGTCTTCTGGTTGGACCAGGAGTCGAAGACAAGACTGAAAGGAGGTCTAGACCTGGAATTTTTCTCTGAAGGTGTTGGGCGGCCAGCTTCACCAGATTCTTTTCTTTTGTTTACGCCAGGGCCGCGGTGCCCGCTCCGTCATTTCAGTCAACCATCTATCGTGAATATCGCTCATTTTATCCACAAAACTTTAATATTTAACATGCTTTATGCTAATTAACTGAGCCTTTGGTGCGGCTTTACATAGTAATATGTGAAGCCCCACCATAGACACTCTGGAGGGTGGGTCATTTAATGAATGGCCTTAGAGCACTCACTATGTTCTGGCATTATTCCAAGCACTTTGAACTTGACACGTCATAACCCATTTAATTATCTTAAGAACCCCATGAGGTACATATTAACATTGTCCTCATGTCCCAGATGAGGAAACTGAGTCACAGAGAAAAGTTAAGGAATGTTTCCCCAGATGGGGTGTGAGGACCTTGAAAGTGAGCCTATGGGGGTCTGTCCTCCAACCTCCATCCACAGAGCTAAGCCCAGTGCTGGACACACAAGAAATATGTGTTGGTGATAGATAGGATCCACCCATACGGCAACTGGCTTTACTGAGCGGCCTGAGGTTGGAGTGGGTGATTAAGTATGTGTTAGCTGAGAGCTATCCTGTAATGACTAATGGAACCCATTTTGCACCTATCATTCTTCTAGTATGCTTTCCTCCAATCTCCACGGCTCAGAATTGGCCTCCGCAAGGACCTGTTTTCCTAGATGTCTGCAGATTGGCCTACTTGGTCTTTTCTCAACAAAGACGGAAGTCTCTTAGGCATCTTAGGCTGCCATAGCACCCAGCACTCAATGGAGTCTCCTAAAATGAATGAAAGAATGCATGATTCAGGAAGACAAATCACTTAGGGTGTGTGTGTGTGTGTGTGTGTGTGTTGTTGTTGTTTCCAGTTCAGTCTAACTCTTTTTATAAAAACTTGCTTCATCGACTATCATGCCAATTTGGAGAAAGATGTACCATTTCCATAATAAATTACAAATAAACCAAGAAATGGAATGGAAAAAGGGAGAAAGATAAATGAACACAAATCCAGTGCATGCTGTGTGCTAGGCACTTTCACATATATATTCTCATTTCACACAAAAAACATATTTAAGACTGGCTCAGAGAGGTTAAGCAACTTGCCCAAGCTCACACAGCAAGTAAACAGCTTTGCCACCGGCTCTTTCTGATTCCAACCCGGGCTCTTGCCACTGCACCACAGAGGCAGCAAGAAAATGTGCTTAAGAAAGATGTCAACGTCAGGCAGCGTCTAGAAAATGTACATTTTAGAGAAATGCTCAGAGGTCTGCCTTCCCCAAAAGAGAAAAGGCTTTTGAAAATGTCACTGCACCCTCTATTCAGAATACCCACAAGTCTAGACAGAAAGGGACACCTAAATCTCAAGATCCCTCCTCTCTTTCAGGTTTTCTATTATATCGAAGGGAGGGGAAACTTTCCAACATGTAAAACGTATGTAGAATTTTATTCAAAAATGTTTAATAAATCAAAGACACACTTAGAACAAGAAGCATCACACAACCCAGGTGATAGCTCTCTGTGAGGCTGGAGATCCAAGGGGGATCTTGTGTTTCTGTCGAACTGATGGGATGGGAGAGACTGGGGGGTGGTGGTGGAAATAACACTCTCTGCCATAGACAACCACTGAACAGAGGAAATTCAAAATGAAAGAGGGAAGATTGAAGCTGCACTGAAGGACCAAAGAAAGGAAGGAAGCACAAATTGTCACATCAATTATTGTGTGAAGATCCTGAGGTGTTTAATTCATATTAGGCTGTGTTGTGTTTGGAGGTTACACAGTTGTTTTGCATCAGTGGTTCTTATATTTTTCCAAACTTCATAGATCACAGGAGCCAGAACTACCAATGACCGAAGACCAGGGATCACTTTGGCAAGAGGGAGACAGCTCTGAATTTGGAGTCCATGGTGAGCCCTTGCCGAAAGAGAGGCTTCTGGCATCTGATCAAACATGGCTGCCCACTGTCCCTTCATCCATCCATTTATCCAACCAACCAAACATCCGTTCATCCATTCATCCAACAAATAAATACTGACACTCCATGCCAGGCCCTGGGCTAGGGGATAAGTTAGGGCAGTAAACACGACAGACGAGGTCTCTGGTCTTACAGAGAATACTGCACATCTGAGAAGAACCCACAATGAGACCAGATCAAACGGGATCGCAATAAGAATTTGGGATTTCATTCTAAGTGCAAAAGGAAGATATCAGAGAGTTTTAGGCTGGGGCATGACATAATCTGATTAGGCTTTTCGACAATAATGCTATCATACAGTGGAGAATGGATTTAAGAGCAGGCAGGAGTGAAAACAGGCAGAGCAGTGAAGGAGTTACTGCAAGAGATTAGGCAGGATATCATGTGGGCCTGGACAAGGGTGGAAGGTGCTAGAAGGATTTGAGATGCATTCTGGAGGTGGAAACATGCTGATAATTTGGGTTTGGGGAAGGAGAGGAAGAGTCAAATGATGATTTCCAGGTTTCCAACTTGAAAAGCCGTGTGTATACTGGTGCCATTTTCTGAGATGGAGAGGATTGGAAGAGGCTGTTGATTCTTCCCATCCTCCAAAAGGCATTTCTTGAGCATCTACTATATGCTAGAGACTCAACACCTGCTTCTGAGAGAAAGAAGCAAATCTATGTCATAGGTTCATCCTGACTCCTGGCTCAGCCTGAGAGACAGAGACCCTTCACGGGTGATGCTGAGGTACCATGTGGAATTCAGGATCACCAGTGTGTCTGCGAGGTTCCCCATCCTGTTTACTCAACTCCAACTTGTGCTCATCAGATCATAAGGTGTTTAAAAAAGGAAAATTGACCTGGAATTGGTCATTGGAAAAAAATCTTTATTTTTCTTATAAAATTGACTTAAGTATAATGAAAATCATGCCAAACGATCAGGGTTTTCAATTTCCTCTGGCCAGCGGGGAGCTTAGCTATAAATTTGTAGCTTGGCTTGCTTAATAATTATGTAGAGTTTATGATTCCCATGATAGCATTCTGCTTTTCTCCTTGATATTGATTACCTCAACTAAACATCTGTCACTGTCTGCGCCATGGACCTGGAGCAGTCTGGCCATGTTTGTGGCTCCAGCCATTTCTGATTAGAACAAGTATTGACTAGGGATGTTCATTCAAACTTGGCTAAGCCATTCAGGTTTCCTGAGTTGGATATTTGAACTAAGGGATGCAGGGTAAATTCCCAGTTAATAGTTGGAGTGGGTGTTCTGGAGTGTGCCACCAGATCCCCTCTTCACAAATGAAGCCCTCTTTTTCTCAGCGACCAGGTGTTGGCTGCTAGGGGCTCTCAGCTGCGTTCCTCTCTGAGCGTTCCTTTAACCAGGGTTGCCTTGCCCAAACTAACACCTCTTTCACAGGCAGAGTCCCTAACCAGTGACAAGATGGTCCCAGTACAAAGTCCCATCCCCCCTTGGCTCATGGCAGGACAACACTGAAGGCCATCCCAGCTCCAGAACATTCCGTGAAATGGGCGTCTATTGTGACTGCCTTCCTTCCCTCCCTCCCTGATGGGTGTTGGTCCTGAGAGTACTACCCAACAAACTTCCCACCTACAAATCTCAGCATCTCTGTTTCCCAGGAAACCCAGCCTAAAACAAGTGGCTGCTGTTGCTGGAGGACACGATTTCTGTAAACACTGGGCACATTGCCACCCCTAAGAATAAGTGATAGTAAGGAAGACGAGAACATGGAAATTGGTCAGGCAATGGGCAATCTTTGCTTTTAGACAAGTTGTTTCCTTCAATAAGTTCTTAGGTGGCTGGGGGTAAAGAGTAGGAAGAGCTTCAAACCTGGTTCTGTCTCAAGCTCTGTGACCTTGGGCAATTTACTTAACCTCTCTGAGCCTCTGAGTTTCTTTATCTGTTAAATGAGCCAAATCGCCTTTCAGGGTAGGTACAAAGACTGTATGAGCTCAGAATTGTAAAAGCACCTGAAACACAGAAGCTGCTCCATAAATGCTGGTTTCTTTTCACAAACATGGGGTGAGGGCCACCCTAGTATCTTCCAGGTCAGGGAATGGGGCGTGTGGTACAATGGATCTGAGCATACTGAACCGTGCTGGGTTGGTGGGAGGGGCGGGTGAGGTAGACTGAGGAAAGGTTACTGCCCCACGCCAAGTTAACAAGCCATCTCCCCTTCCCCCCAAAAGAGGGTGCCCCTGGAATTGAATGGATCAGGCAGAGGTCTCTGGGAACAACGGGAAGGAGCAGTGACATGTCCCTACACGATGTCATCTCTGATTAGGGATGGCTTGAACAATTTAGCCAAAGACCAGCCACGTGTCTCTGAGTGAGGATCGTCATGGGAAGGTAACTCCATGAGGCTGGCACCTAGTCTGTCGTCTGTATTCCCAACAGCACCGTCTGGCACATAGTAGGTACTCAATAAATCCTTGTAGAAAGAATGACGAATGATCTTTAGTCCCCCCACCACACAAATAAGTTCTGATAATTCTGGGGTTTGGAGTGCATAGTTTCTGGGTAAACACTCTGAGGGCAGCAACATCATCAGCCCAGGGCCTCCTCCCGTGTTCCCCAATGTGTCTCCATTGTTTTCCAGGGCCCCTCAAGTTGCGTGATGCTCTGGCTACATCTGCAGCTCTCTCTCCTTGAGTAGTGATCCACAAACTATGGCCCTCTTTCTGCAAATACGGTTTTATTGGAACATAGCCATGGCCATTGGCATAAGTACTGTCATCCCTCGGTGTCTGGGGAGTATTGGTTCTAGGACCCTCCGCAGATACCACAATCCATGGATGCTCAAGTATCTTGTATAAAATGGTGTAGTAGTAGCATAAAACCTATACCACATCCTCCTGCATACTCTAAATCATCTCTAGATTACTTATAATATCCAATACAAAGTAAATGTTATATAAATAGTTGTAAATACAATGTAAATGCTGTGTAAACAGTTACCAGCATGCAGCAAATTCGAGTTTTGCTTTTTGGAACTCTCTAGAACTTTTTAAAAAATATTTTTGATCCGTGGTTGGTTGAATCTGCGGATGCAGAACCGTGGATATGGAGCACCCAATGTACTAGCTGTGGCTGCTTTTGTGTTAAAATGGCAGGATTGAGGACTCACAACACCGGAGGGCCAGAAAAAAACTAAAATTTTTATTACCTGGCACTTTCAGAAGTTTGTTGACCCCTGTTCTAGAGGGAACAAGTGAGACAAGGGTCCCCCCAAGAGGGCAGTCATTCCCATTCCTGGATTGGAGATTAGACTCACTGAACGCAGGTCCTTTCATCTGTGAGGGTCTGGGGGCTCAGGAATTACCATCCCTGATACCAAAGCCTGTGTGTTTTGCAAAGTCTGCTCCACACCAGCTGCTGTACTTAGCCCCTTACCTTTATGCTCTCACATACACCTCGAGGTAACGCCATGAAGTGGGAACCATAGCATCCCTATTTTGCAGACGAGGAAACCAAGACTCAGAGAGAGTAAATGATTGGCCAGCTGTCCAGAGAGGGGATGTGGTGGAGCCGGGGCTCACCCCAGGTCAGTTTTGAGTCTGGGCTGCTGTTCCTAGGCCCTCCCCTCTGCTACCTTCCCGTACTGAAGGCCTAGCAGGAAGAGTTGGCCAAAAAGTTGGGCTGGCCAAAAAGTAGGGTTGGCCAAAAAGTTCATTCGAGTTTTTCTGTACTATGTTATAAACAATAAACATGAAGCAGGTTGGTCCAGGCCCAACAGATGTCACGTAACCCAGTACATCAAAGGCTGGGTCTCCAGCAAGGACATTGTGAGAGAGTCTTCCCTCAGGGTGGAAGAATCAGCCTGCCAGAGAACCAGAGTCCCAAGGCCTCCTGAGGCAGGACAGAGTCTCTCTCCTGCAGCATGTAACCCTACACATGAGAAAAGTTCCCCCAGAGCTCAAGAGAATAGATTGACTTGATCACATCTGAAACCCCCGCTGGGGTGAGAGCTGAAGTCTCTGTGTTTGGATTTAAAAAACAGAGATCCCAGGTAGGTTTGTTCCAACTCCCCAGATAAAACCATATCACATGATAAACTAGTCTTTTGTCCTTCCAAATTAAAAGGATTAAGCATCTTTTCGAGAATTCTCTCTTTTCGGCTACTGCAGAGGTTTATTCAGTTGCACATTGTCATGATAATAAAACTTTAGGGACATAAGACAATATGTGAGAGGCCTGTGGCTACTACACAAAGAGCACAATTGTTCACTTTTTGCTAGAGATAAAGGGACGATTACATGTCAGGGAAATGAATCCGGATCCTAAAGGAGAACAACAAACTCGCTGGGTCACTTCCTGTTCACACAGGAAGAAAAGCTTCTGGTTTGTTTTCTGGGAATCTCTCCACAAAGTTAGACAGTCACTAGTTCACACAAGGCTGTGGAAGCTAAAAGAGATGCCTAAGTCACATGGGTGATTCAGTGATTTGACTTGCCTGGAATTTCCCTTTCCACTTTTTACAGCCTGAGCCGACGCTATGAGGGCTCCAGCTTTGAACCTGGAAAATAGCAACCTCTTCGTGCACGCACGCTGCCTCTTTGACCCTTGCTCTATGACCAGATAACCAGCAATGGTGTCAACGCCCCACCAAGGACCCACTTAGCCGCTCTCCCCACCTTCGCCACCTCCTAGTCTACAGAAGCCTCCCACTCACAAGGATTTCTGTTCCATCACCTTGCTTCATTCTTTTTCAGACTTATCGCTAACTAAAATTAACTTCTTTACTCTTCCGTGGTCCGCCTAACTCCCCCTCGACCAGAATGCATGTTCCTTAAGAGCAAAGTTCACGTCCACCTCCTCTATCCTCGGGTTGCCAATGCCAGGGTCACAGCAGATCATCAGTGGATAATCAATCAATATTCATGCACTGTTCATGAATACATCGAAGGGAGTTTCCAAGTGCACAAATACTTTAGCTTTCCATACCCAGTTTTCCTTTTCACATTGAGTTGGCTATGCTATCTAAGGTGCCCAGGTTACAAAGTATCCAACTGTAAGACAGTGGGTATTCCTTTGCTCATTCGTTGATGATGTATTTATTGAACACCTATCATGAGCCAGCCCTGTGCCAGGCATCCCTGCCAGGAATTCAATGGTGAGCAAAACAGAGTGCCCACCTGATGAGCTTTTGGTCCATTGGGGGCAGTGGGGAAACAAATATTAATGGAAGAGCGATACAGGTATGCAATTACGACCCTGATAAGTGCCATGAAGGAAAAACTCATGCAGGGCTTCTGAGGAAGTAATGTTTGGGTTGAAATCCAAAAGGTGGATTAACTAGGTGGCTATCTAAATGAACTTGCTAAAGAGTGATCAGGGTTAGAGTTAGGAACAGAGTTAGGGGTGGAATAAGGATAAGGGGAAGAATAGAGGAAGGTTAGAGAAGATCTTTTCCAGAAAAGTGTGCATGTTATTATAGGGATCAGATGGATTTTGACCAGGAGTGAGTTGATGGCTACCTAAACGAGGATGGAGACAAAAAAAAAAAAAAAAAAAAATGGAGAACAAAGGACAAATTGGGGGGAATTTAGGAGGTAAAGTGGCAGGACTTGGTTTGTCCTTCAAGGGTTGTCTATCTGGTGGCTGGGGCACTGATTTTGGCCTTCTCCTGGGCTGGTACCTTTGGGCCCCTCCGTGACCAGCAACCTGGCCTCCAAAGGTGGAAGCAGCCACTGAGGAGTCCAAGTACACGTGCCAAGTAGGGACGGCAAATGGGTGAACAGGAGGCCCAGCTGAGCACCCGCCTCAGCCGGCAGCAGGGTTTCAGAACTCAGGATTTAGGACTCAGGTGAGAGGATTCCTGGAGACCTTGCATAGATTACTGTGGGCAGTGAGGTGTTTACGGGAGCTCGCAGTGATGCTTATGAAAGAGATCAGCTGTATCCACGAGCACGCACGCTTCATAGGTAACTGTTGCTCTACATAGTGCTACCTGTAACCAGTGCAGCTATAAAAGGAACGTAGGAAACAATTGGCCCCAAACAGGAGCGCCATGAGTTTTTTCCCCCCTCTTGATCAAAGAAAGACTCCAATGAAAGGAAAAAAAAAAAAAAAACTAATTAAAAAGTTAAAACCTTATGTAATGAAATTTAAAAGAAAACTTTTGAAGCCAGCAAGCAACTATGGGCAATGCTTCAAAGGGCCCAGAATCAATGTTTGTCAATAGCAGTTTTGCATCCTTTAATTTATTTTTCATGAATATAAAGCGTGATGTTATTAGGAGCCCATCCATGCCTTACTTCTGTGTGAGATTTGGTGAATCCGAACTCTATTAACATTCTGTTCAAATCAGCAGTGTCAGAGGTCTGTGGCAGGAGTTTCACCCTATTAGGGCTCTCACCCTATGGCTGGGATGCTAGTGCACCTTCTGTGCTGAACCTTCGGGCCTTCTGTGCTGAACACTCAGCAGCTACCCCCTCACCCCCAGCCCCAGGAGCCAGGGGCACTTTGCTGCTTTCTCTCCAGAAAAGAAACCTCCCCCATGACTCAGCCCAGCCCCAAAGTTACCATTTGTTTAATCAAGATAGTTGGTTTGCAAAACATTAAACATTAAACAGTATTTGATGCCTAGTTAATAATTTGCATCCTCTTCATTTGTTCCTGAATCCTTGGAGACTGACACTTTCCCCCCAAAGGCATAGACAACAAAAGAAATTGTTTTTAGAGCAAAACAAGAGTTCTTAAACTACAAAGATGTTTGCCAGAATGTCTGATCTCCATGTTCTGCTGTTAATGTTTCTGGCGGGAAAGACAGCCTTCGGGGTAAGTGTTCTTTTCAAATATCTGTAGTTGAGAGACTCTGAGGTTATTAGGAGGACCAAACCAGCTGGGCCAGGAGTGATGAGAAACTTTAGTTGTGAAAGGCTGCTGTTGCCAGGTCGAATATGTCCTGATTTCAAGCGCTAATGCAGGCCTGTCATGTTGGTTACTGTTAAGGGGCCAGTTCCATGAAGCCATGCAATTGACTTGAGCCCTCTTGGAGCAGAGTCTCCGTGAACACCTTCCAACTAAGGAGAGCAGAGCAAGAAAATCCGCTAAGGCGGTGTGTTGTGATCTGGCATGGATCTCAGAGATCCCTCTGGGAAGCTGCTGAAAGCTACAAACTCTCTCTCCGTACATGCCAACACACATACCATGTTCTCCAGCTATTTCAGGTGACACTAGGGTAAGAATCCCTGTGCTTTGGCTCTAGAGGAGAATCCTGCTGGCAACAGGTTTACTTAGATGGATTAGATTTGGAGAGAAGCTTTGTGGGCAGCACTTTTTCTCCCATCACCCTGTAACCATGGCTGTAGTGAATGGGGCAGAGAGGAGCAGGGGCCCCAGGGAGGTCATGGTGAGAATGGAAGGAAATGGACACCAGGGTCTCTCACATGGGGGACTCAAGATACTTGGGAGCAGGTGAGTTGCAGAGGTGTCGGCTCCTGCTGTGTGCCGTTGTGGTCCAAGAGTGTCAGTTGTGTCTCTGTGGACATGTGAGAGAGGGCCTTTACCAGACGTCTCACCTCTTGGATGGGTTGGAGGCATGAGTGTGGGCTTGGGAGCCAGGGTTTGAACCTCAGCTTTGCCGCCTTCTAGCTGCGGAACAAGTAACAAGGAACATCATCTCTGTGAGCCTCAGCTTCCTCTACCGCAAACCTAGCGATAATCTCCCCCAGATTTGGGGAGGGTCGAGACAGAGTAAATGGGGCAATGTAAGTGGCTTTCAATAAATGTTAGCTCTTTTCCCTTGAGATTTCCAAAATGAATACGAGTTCTCTATAAAAATCAGAGAATGCACCCCTTTGTTGGAGTGGAGGGGGTTTGAATAGAGAACAAGAAAGGGGTGAGAACTGAAATAACAGTCATAACCTATTTATCTCATTAAATACCTTTGCATCTTATTTCCCATTTCACTCCATAGAGATTTTCCTGCAGGCAGCAGATTAAATTCCAGGTTTTCTGATTAGCACGCTTTAAAAACAACAGCTTCTCCTCCCCTTTTGGTAAACTGTACTCAGACATCTACCTTAGTTCCATATTAAGCTGCCAATGACTCACCTCTGGAAGAGTTTTCTTTTCCAGTGATGATGTGTGTGTGTGTGTGCGTGTGTGTGTGTATGTGTGTGTGGTGTGGCTACAATGACCGGTTGTTATCAAACCCCCTACATCACTGATGGTTGTTGGATGTCTGGGGCCAAGATCCTGCAGAAATACCGCAAGTCTAGAGAAAAGCGATGGAAACTATCAGAGGTTCACAAGGGGCCCAGAGAAAGTACCAGTCAGAAAGAATTAGATCCTAAAGTTTGCAGGCAAGGAAGAGAGTGGATGCAGTCTGTTTGAAATTCACCAAAAGATAATGCTCCCCCCAAATCCCTTTTTTGCAAGCCCCAGTGAATTTTTAGGGTTAGCGATGGAAATATAAGTCAATAATGGATAAAAGAGAAAATACGAGAGATAGCCTTTAGGCAATGAGATTAGTCAATTCCAAAGAGGGGATTCAGGGCTTTGGAATGTTTTCTTACTCCAGATGTGTGCCAGACAGGTGGTCGGGAGGGCAGCTTGTGTCCCATAGGCCAGTACACAGACATCCAGGGGAAGTGGCCAACTCACTCAGATGTCTAGAGAGTCTGAGGCATCACCAGGAAGGAAGGGGCCAAATAGCCCGATGGACGGGGTGGCCTCTCCTGCCCCATGTAGCTAAATATAATAACCAACTTCTACCATTTAATGAAAAATCCTGTGTGCCAGGCTCTGTGCTTTTGATTCATTGGTCTTTGGGTCCTCCAGAAGGACCCTAAGAAGTAGGTACTGTTATTGATCTCAGTTTACAGATCAGGAGCTGGGTAACGTGTCCTCAAGTCACAAAGCTGGGAGGTGGCAGAGCTGAGTCCTAGACTATGGCTGGTGTCCAGCTGTCTGGATAAGGTCTTTTGCCTGGGGCCCTGGCTGAGGATGAGATTTCTTTGGTCCATATAGCTTCAGGGCATGGTCCTTGCCGTAGGGATGGGAGGCTCTTAGACCAGGGACCTCTCTGCTGGGTGGAGCGTAACAGACTCCATGTGCCTCTGAAACTTTAAAGCAAAGGGTCTCTGATTGCTGCCCATTGGAAAGATGCCCGGAGACCCTCCCACGAGTTCAGATCATGCAACAAAAATTATGAAGACTTCTCTGTAGGCTCGTCTTTAACTTAGGTTTTTATTCAGATAGCCACGATCCAAAAAAGGTGCAGTCAAATATAGTTGCCATGGATTCCAGGGAATCCTTCTTAGTCCCTTCCTGGTCTGGTCTAGAATTGTTTTTCCTTACCTGTCAGTTTTGAACACCTGTCCCCAGCACAGTCTTGTACTGTTATTCCCATTTTTTGAAGGAGAAACAAGCCCAAAGATGTTGAACTAACTTCCCAGCCAGGACAGAGACCCAGCTCTGTCCAATTCCTTGCCCATCACAGGAGGCCCGCTCAACTGTACGTGCCCCGTGCCCAGGGCTTAGACATCTCTTCTTGCTGTGGTTCTTAGGGTGATTTGCGGTGCCACTGGCCTCAGCCATAATGTAATTTGACCTCCTCTAGGGTCATAAGCCAGAGGACAAGCTTGTCGGGCCTGCCCTGCTTATCTCAGCCCATCTGCAACAGCGGGCCTTACAATTAAAATGCATGTTTACTCCCATTTCTAAGCTTTTTAAACCCTAGAGTTTAGAGTTGAGAGTCCAGGAACTCTAGAACTCCAGAATCCTCCTCGATAGAGAGTCACAGAAATGTCTGCATAGACCAGAGGCTGCAAATTGGCAGCTTGGGGTACATTTTGCTCACAGCCCGCGTTTTATTTGGTGGGTAGAAGTTCAGCCTGAAGAGTGTTTTCATTTCCTTTCAATTGCTTGGTGACATCTGAGAATCAGAACATTTCACGTAACAGTACAGATCCCCAGCTTCTCTTGAAAATCAGGCATTCTAGTAACACAGGCTCCCATTCTTGCATGGCACCAAGGGGAGAAGGAACTCCTGCTTCCGATATTAGAAGCTGAAGCCTCCCAGATCCCACAGGCCCCAGCACTCTCTCTTTTTGACACCCTCTCCGCTTGATCGGTGTACATTATCTACCTCATTCTACCTTGGAAAGAGAGAGGCAAAAGGAGAAAGAAATGGAGAGAGAGGCTGCTTGTCTGGTTATTGTTTAGAAACACTGTGGATGCTGAAGTCTTAGAGCCGTTGTCGGATGGTCAGGTAAGAGGGCTCAGTGTCTGATTAATTCAAGCATCCAAATCTACCCGGCCCCCAGGACCAAACAAGGCCTTGGATGGGATAACACGAACCACCTTTTTCAAAGCGTCAATGCTCCGGAATGTCAGAGTCTCTTTCAGGCCTAGGAGACATCACTTCCTCTTGCTGTAACCCATTCAGAGTCTTATGGAAAAGGGAGGGACTGAGTTGCACTGCATGTTCTTATAGATTTTTTAAAAACCTGATCCTAAGCACAAGTCCATCTCATTAGCTTTGGCAGTGTACACTGGTATTTAGGGAAATCAGGTCGCAGGAAATCGCATGTGTATGTAGGCACAGATATATTTATATTTTCAATTCATTAGAGTTTCCTAAATGCAAAAGCAATTCTGCTGTCACAGAGAAACAGCATGGCAGAATATTCGGCAGCCGGGATTTTAAATAAAACATGCTTTTTCTTCATAATTAATATAACAAGGTTTCCTGGCTTAGGACTTGGCAAAGATCCCAGGAAAAATGAGGGGAGGGGGTTGGTGTGACGTGCTTGTGACCTGATGAACAAATTCGAGGAAGAGTTTGTGCTGAGTGAGCTCCCCTCAATCGCTTAATAATTTGAAAAAAAAAAAAACATTCAAACTCATTGACAACAGCGGCTAATTATCATAATCATAATCATAGCAGCAAGTATTAATGAAGTTTATCAAGTCTTTACCATATGTCAGGTATTGTGTGCTTTATGTTTATTATCTCATGTAAAGCTTCCCAGCAGCCCTATGAGTTAAGGACCACTGTTATCCTCATTTTACAGATAAGAAACTAAGCTTTACAGAAATTAAGTAATCTGTGCAAATGGCCCCCCCTGAGAGGTTACAGAGCTGGGATTCAAACCCAGGTCTGCCTGATGCCAGTTCCATGCTCATAACCACTGTGTAAGAGGTTGCCATGCCAGGCACTACCCCGAAACGACTGGGACTTTCAATGTGGAATGGAAGGTGTCCAGAGGGACAGCGGCCTCAGACTCCAGTTTCAGGCAGGAGGAAAAGCCACTCCCATCTGGAGGCTCCTTCAACAATCCCTGAAGCCTTTCTTTCCAACACCAGAAGGATCAAGTCTTGCTAGATGGCCAACCCATTAGCTCAGTGCTTTCAAAACTTTAGTCATGGATGAATCCATCTTCAGAAATTTTGCCAAAGCCCAGACTAGTTTCTTAATACTTTTGTTGAACAGACTCACTTTCTGTCTACCTAGATAGATATATTTTTAAAGGAAACCATCACTACTATAAATGGGGAAAATCAAAGAAAATGAAACAATGCCACTGAATTCTAACTGGCTGCAGCTGTCACGCTAAAACGCAGAGCTGACGCCTGCTTTCTCCTTATTAGGAGGGAACACTAGCAAGAGGTAGAGGGGAGGGACTTACCAGTGCCACCCCAGTCTGTCTTTGTGATGGGATTGGAAGAGATGACAGTAAAACTGAGAAGGGAATGACTCTCTCACTCTGTGTTTCGATGTGATGTCTCTCCCTGGCCAGGCACCACCCAAATCAGCTTGGGTACCAGCAGCGGTTCATGTCCCACAACAGAGAAAGCACAGGATTAAAGACAGCTTCGGGGGTGGGGTTGGATCCCATCAATGGGAAGTGACTTTCCTGAGAACCCCTGGGCTTTTCCTGAGAACCGACTGGCCAGGGAGGTGAATATGGGGCTTGTGCCCATGTGGTGGGCCTCAGACGCCACCCCCACCGGCTCTTCTGTTTTTTGTTTTTTTTTTTTTGTACACCTGCCTTTTCAAAGGGTTCCAAAGTGCACGATCACATCCAGAAATGAGTGTTTGTTTTTTATCCAGTCTCCTTATCCTGGATGGTCTCACCGCCAATCCTTCAGCCCCCTCCCCGCAAGTCCTGGGAGGAGCCATTCGCACCAATATTTCTCACTAAGTGCTTACCTGAAGAGTAACCCGCTGCAGATGCTGTGCTCTCCCTAAGCAGACAAATCCCCCTGAATCAAACATCAGGTTGGGTGAGGGAATTCTTTCCTTTATCACTGGGGAAACGAGGCACAAAGAGATTCAGCAATTTGCACGGGAGCAAAGATAGACTCACCTATCTCCTTGGCCAGGAGCCTCAGGCCTAAGAGGGGTAAAATCGAAGTGTGGCCAACGGCAGAGTGAGCTGGGGGCTGATTGAAAATGCATGTTCTGGGCCCACTCCAGGCCCATGGAAGCACAACCCTGCAAGTGGGGCCCAGGGATCTGAATTCTTATCAAAAGCTCCCCAGATAAAAATGGAAATTCCCAGGGTCTACAAACGGGACTCCTCTCTGCCCTGCCCCAGCCCTGCTCGCCGCATGAAGCTGCAGTCCAGTCTCCAGTTGACTGTGCAGAGGTCTGTACAGGTGGCTCTGAGGCAGGCACAGGTGATCAGCCTCACAGTGAGGCGACCCGGCCTTGAACTCCTCCCTGGCCCAATCCACTCGCTTCCTTACAGGAGCCATGTCACCCTGTTGGGCCTGAGCTTCCTCCTTTGCCTATAAAGGGTCTAGGCCAGCTCCTCTTCACAGTACCTGCTGGCTCATCGCTGTGGTCCTGTGAACAGCTTCATCCAGGGCCTCAAGGAGGAAACCACCCACAGGGACCACTGGCTGGTGCCTTCTCCTTTGGCCTCTGAATTTCCCCATTAGAGCCATCTCTCCTCACCCTGAGCTTCAGAGAAAAGCAAAGCCACAGTGAAGCTGCCCATCCGGGGACAGCGTGGCACAGCTTGCGTGCTAAAGCAAGGATGAGATTTCTTGTGACTACAAAGGACTGGGTGGCCCCATTTCATACCTGTTAGGATGCCTAGAACCTTTTAAAAATGGAAAATAGGGCTTCCCTGGTGGCGCAGTGGTTGAGAGTCCGCCTGCCGATGCAGGGGACGCGGGTTC
>NC_041233.1:68091091-68102249 GCF_002837175.3 Physeter macrocephalus
TCCCACATGCCGCGGAGCGGCTGGGCCCGTGAGCCGTGGCCGCTGAGCCTGCGCGTCCGGAGCCTGTGCTCCGCAATGGGAGAGGCCACAACAGGGGCCCGCATACAGCAAAAAAAAAAAAAAAAAAAAAAAAAAAGGAAAATAACAGGTATTGGTGAGGATGTGGAAAAATCAGAACCCTCATTTATTGCTGGTGGGAATGTAAAATG
Organism: Physeter macrocephalus; assembly: GCF_002837175.3. Classification (NCBI taxonomy): domain Eukaryota; kingdom Metazoa; phylum Chordata; class Mammalia; order Artiodactyla; family Physeteridae; genus Physeter; species Physeter macrocephalus. The sequence continues at coordinate 68,091,301 of NC_041233.1, forward strand.
GTGTAGCCACTGTGGAAAACAGTATGGTGGTTTCTTAAAAAGTTAAACACAGTATTACCATATGACCCAGCAATTCTACTTCTGGTACTGGCCCAAAAGAATGGAAACCAGAGAATCAAACAGATATCTGTACATCAATGTTCACAGCAGTCTTATTCATATAGCCAAAAGATAGAAACAACCCAAGTATCCACCAGCAGATGAATGGATAAACAAATCGTGTTATATAATGGAATACTATTTAGCCATAAAAAGGAACACATTTTTGAGATATGCTACAACATGGACAAACCTTGAAAACATTATTCATCGTGAAATAAAGCCAGTCACAGAAGGACACATAATGTATGACTCCACTTACATTAGGTACCTAGAAGAGGCAAATTCATAGAGACAAAGTGGAATAGAGCTTACTATGGGCGTGGAAGAAGAAGGAAGAGAGTCATTGTTTAATAGGTACAGAGTTTATGTTGGGGGATGATGAAAAAGTTTTGGCTATAGACAGTGGTCATGGTTACATAACATTGTGAATGTAATTAATGCCACTGAACGGTATACTTAAAAATGGTTAAAAAAATATCATGTAGTGTATATTTTACAATTTAAAAAAAATGACTGAGGCTTTGCACAGTTGTTCGTCTCATGACATAGCTTTTTGCAGGAGGGGCCAGAGTGGGAGGACGTTGTGAGGCAGCAGTTAAGATGGTGCCTGGGATACTGTGGCAACCCCTGTCCTCTGTCACCTCCGCCTCTCACCCTAACCTTGAGCTCTGTGTCCAGCAGTGGGCACTGGCCCTGCTGAGCTGTACACTCCTGTCCCTGGCTTGCCTTCCAGCCCAGCAGCCTCACCCTCACCTGGCCACCGTGCAGAGTTCTCTCCTCCCCAGCTACCTTTAGGAGCAATGCAAATCTTTTCCTGGTGTGCATGACATCTGGTTTACCACCCGGTCATGGTAGAATAACTGCAGAGAAAGGGATGGCTGGCATTTGAGTCCCAAACTCTTACTTACCAGGTGAAAGCTTTTTCTGCTATTGGTTCATTCTAAGTCAAGCTTCTAGCCCCAAAGGTCAGGTCTAGCCCCACTTCTCCCCTCTACTGCTTCCCAGTCCTCTGAGAATATTTCCTATCAGTTAATTCCTGGAACCCATCAAGGCAGACTTTTAGCCTCTGCCTTTTTGTTTTGTTTTCAAGAAGGTCTAGAATTGTGAAAGGTAGAGGAAGAACCTGAGTTGAAATAATTACTAGATTAAAGATAAGACAGAAGAGATTAGACCTCAATTCCCTCCACCCTCAAGGAGATTACACTGTAAATCAGTAAGACTCCGAAGCAGGATCCTTCTCTCTGCCCCTCCCTGCCTTCCCCACCAACCACCTCGAGCCTAGAAGACACCAGATCATGAGACATGCTCCCTGGTGACTGGGCTGGGGGGTGGGATATTAACATTGCTGATAATTTGCTTCTAACTGGGGAAGGCCAAAGTCCTGAGCCACGGGTCCATTGTGAAAGCCCGATTGTAGATGGATCAGCAATTGGATCTAGAGAGGTCTCTCTGAATCTATTGCAAAGCAGCTACCTTTCCATGTGCAAGAAGCAGCTGTTCCCAGCCCTCTAAGAGGAGCTGAGGCAGTTGTGGCCACTCATCCCTGGTGAGACTGGGAATAAATGAGGTGGAAGAAGCAGGCAGTGGCTTGTGTGCCTTTTGATCTGGGTGAAGATGTTTGCTGAGATGTGTTTGTCACAGTGGACTGGCTGAGGCTGCAGATGACATCCCCAGATGTCCATGGGGCCTAGTGGCCCTCTCTGTGTCTGCCAGGCCTGGGCAACTCTGGGCAAGATTTTCCCAAAGGTTTCCAAGAATAAGGACCCAAACTCTTGACCGGGCTCACTGCCCTGCTTCTCTTAGGGTTAAGTAGCTCTCCCACTTCCTTCTCCATCATTTCAACGCCATGTTTGCAGGCTGTGGGTCCCTCATCCCTCACAGCAATGGCTCTGGTGTTAGACTGGCTCTTTTCTGGCCTGGCTCTATCATTTACTAGCTGAGTTATTTTGGGCAACTTAATCTCTGCAAACGTGTTTTCTCACCTCTAAAATGGGCATAATTATAGTACTTCAATTATCAAGGATTCTGTGCAATAAAAGAGACAAAATGCACATAAATCATTTAGCACAGTCCTTGGCAACTGTCAGGTCTTAATAAATGTGAGCTGAGATATAGCTGTCCCCTCCTGCTCCTCTTCCTACTTTTTTTGCATCGATGACCTTCCTCTTTAGATTTGCAAGTCCCAGGCATAGGAGTTCTTATTTCCCTGTCTCTTTTGAAAAATGGAATTGGAATAATGGGATGAAAGGAGGCGAATATTGTGTCTATCCATTCCCCTCAGCACCCCGCCATCATCCAGGTTAGTTTCAGGATCCAGGTATACGGCATAAATCACTGGCTATTATTCTAGCCTTTCCAGTTTTGTCCCCCAATATCCAGCCTGGTGTTTGGGCTGCCGGTGTCCACATTTCACCACAGCCTCTTTCTGAGGGTGGATCCAGTGATCCACAAAATGAGTGGGTCTGCTTCGGACCCCTGGGACTCCCTGACATGCAGCCCAGGCTGCACAGCTGGGCAGCAGCTGCTTCAGACCCCCTGAGAGCCCGTGGGATCTGAAGGTGCCCCCAGGCCAGGAAGGTCCTGCTTTCTTTTTGTTTGCTTTCCGTCTGAGCCCCAGCTCCAGCTCCAGCTCCAACTCCTGGGAAGGGCACGTCTGCCACCTGCTGGCTGTGGGCAGCGCAGCACATGACTCTCCCTCAAGCTCCAGTTTCCAGCTAAGATTTGGGGCTCTCGCCCTGGCTCAGGTCCTGAAGGGCTGGATGAAGACAGGTAGAGAGTGACGGGCCCTGACCTCCACACAAGCTTTATGGAGGGAGGATGCGGCAGGCAAAGGACCGGGACCAAGGCTGCGCTGACTGGCTGTGATGAGGGTGAGACTGAAGGAGGGGTAACATTTGTCCTCAGGGTCCCCTCATGCCTCTTCTCTGTCACCTGCCTGCCACCCATGCCCAGAGGTGGCAACGTCAGCTGCTCCCTGTTCAATCACCCCAGGCCCAGAAACACCCTGAGACCTGAACCTGCTCTTCTTCTGCCAACCTCGCCCTCCACTACCAACCCCCCACCAAACAAAATCCCCACCCCTTGTCTATTTCCTGCAGAAACAGGGCAGGGCAATAGTGATGCATTTAAATAGGCACTGTCCAGACAACAAATGGCTTCTCTCCCTTTCTTTGCATGACTTTCTCCCCCACAACTTTTTATTTTGTAATTTGTCAAACCTCCAGAAAAGTGGAAAGAATAATTCACTGAATATCATTCACCCAGAGAGATGCAACACAGAACCTTTGCTGTAGTTGCTTTCTGCCATGACCTCTTATGCACTGGGGAAAAACCCAGACGAACTTTTTGGCCAACCCGATATATACATTTGTTTTGTTTGTTTGTTTGTTTGGTTGGTTGGTTGGTTGGTTGGTTTGCTGAGTCATTTGCACCTAAATTGCAGACATCTTCCTCCCTATTTCAGCATCTTCTAAGAATAAGGACATTTTCCTACAAAACCACACTACCATTATCACTCTCAAGAAATTCAGCACTAATGAAATAATACTAACATAAGTCTATATTCAGATTTCCTAATTGTCCCAATAATATCCTTTAGGGCTTTTTTTTTTTTTTTTTTTTTTAAATCTAGGATCCAATCAAGGACCCACACTGCATTTAGTTGTCAGGTCTCTCTAGCCTCATTTAATAAAGAACAGTCTTCCCATCTTTTTTGCCTTTTATGACACTGACAATCTTGCAGAGTCGAGGCTAGTTATTTTGTAGAAAGTCCACAATTTGGGCCTGTCATGTTCCTCATGTGTAGATTTAGGATAAGCATTTTTGTCCAGAATGCTACAAGTTGATGCTGTGCCCTATTGTGCTGTACGTCACATCGGGGTGCATTCTTTCTTTTTACCATTTTACCCAAAAATGACTGAGGAGGCTACCGTAAAACAGAAAATTTAAACTTCTGCTGAGGGTAGAGGAAGCAAATATACCAAACTGCCTAGACTGGGTACGAGGAAGATGCATCACACTGACTTCCCTGTCAGGAGATAGAACTTTTGTTTTCCAAGTCAGAGGTCAGCACACTTGGTCTGTAAAGTACCTGATGGGAGATATTTGGGACTATACTCTCTGTGTCAGCAAACGCCCTGCAGTTGCAGCACAAAGGCAGACACAGGCAATGTGTAAGCAGGTAGGCATGGCCATGTTCCAATCAAACTTTATTGGCAAAAACACAACTGCTGGGTTCGGCTCAAGGACCTTTGTTTGCTGACATCTGATGTAAGTGAAATAAAATATTCCAGCTATTAAATAAGTAAAACTTTCTTTTTCTGGTAAGTACTGCATTGTAAAAAAAAAAAACAACAAAAAACACTACCACCACCACCAAAAGACACTATTCCTATCATTATTTATTTTTTCAGCAAAACTTTTTGAGGCATGCCATGTGCCAAGCACCATGCTCAATATTGGGTAAATACATCAGTGATGAAACAGACAAGAGCCTCGACTTTCTTGTGAGGGCAGAGTTTGATGTGAGAGACAGATAACATGCAAATAAACATACAAAAGTACAAGCTGTAATGGGGACCATGGAGGAGATGAATGGGTGCAGAGACAAAACAATGGGGGCATGTCATACTGATAGGGGAGTCGGGGAAGATGACATTTAAGCTGAGACCCAGTGATGGTCATTGGAGGGGTGGGGTGGAGAGCTTTCTAGGCTGAGGGAACTGCATTTGCAAACGCCCTGAGGTGGAAAGAGCTTGGCTAGTGCCATTTTGAACCTAGGTGTGGCTGGAGATTAGTAAAGAACAGCAGGAGAGTGGGGTATGGGAGGAGGTTTACAGGTCATAGTTGGTGTTTGTATTTTACTCCAAGAACAATGGGAAGTAATTGGAGAGTTTAAGCATCTGTTCATCTCCAACCTTAAGGAACTGTCACCTGAGACAATCACTAGACTTGGGCATGAATCCGAATCCTATCACGGCTGTGTGACCTCTGAGCCTCAATTTTCTCATCTGTAAACAGGCTAATAAAGCCTCTTCATAGGGTTGTTAGAAGGGTTAAACGCAGCAATGTGTAGTCGGGCAGAGGAGACGCACAATACATGCTGATCACTGTAACTGACAAGACGGTCGGTCCCTGGGCGGCCAGGTTCCAGCATGGGAACACGTAAGTGCAAGCACTACACATCCACACTGGGGAGAAAGAGTGATGTTTTGGATGCTCAGCCAGCACAGGAAGAGCGGGGAGCATCGTCAAATAGGCCCCACCCCCTCTCTCTCCAATCCACGACACCACCCCTCCAGCCATCAGAAAGTACCCCGTGCTCCTGTGCCCTAGCTAAGACCCGGAGAAGGCTCCTTTCAGCTCGCAGGAGCTCAGGAAAGCACCCAGCCTGCTCAGAGGACTCAACCTTGCTCTGCTCTGTGTCATTTTGTTTTTCAGTTCTCCCTCCTGTCTTTACTCACCGACCTGGACCCAGGTGAGTGTGCGGACCCTCCTGGGGCTGCCAACCCCACAGGCTGGTTCTGGGCTGGAGAAAAGGGGGCCTGTACATGCGAGTGTGGATGTGACCTCAGGGTTCCAATGGTTCAGAAGTGGCATGGACCGCTTTGAGGATCTTCCCAGAGAAATACATTCCTGGGTATTTGTGTGTCCACACACGCACACACACACACACACACACACGCACACACACTGCTTCACACAATTTTGAGTTGCCTGTGGACATCCCTGATGTCCAGTCTCATGACCCCAAGGGAAAAATTGCTGAAGCCGTTAAACCCCTTCATTTTATACAGAAGGATACTGAGGCCCAGAGAGGGGAAGCATCCTGCCCGAGGTCACACAGCCCATTAGTGTCTGAAATGAGACCAAAAGGCCAAGGCAAAGTGAGGGTGTCTTGAACAAGGGCTCCAGGAAGGCCAGCCCTGTGCTACCCCACTCTCTCCACCCCCTTCGGTGGGGAGCCAGCCCCTCTGGGCTGAGAGGGTGGTGCCGTGCAGGCAGCCCCCGACTGGCCCACCGCTGCTGATGGCCTCTCATCAGCACCCCCACCGGGTTGCTCCTCCACCCGGTGTGTCTCCTCAAGGTTCTTTCACACAGGCTCTTCTCTCACAGACACACCTGCCACCTCTCACCTGCTCCCTGTCCCGTTTCCTCTGCCTGGTGCCCTCAGCCTGGCCTGGGCTGAGCAGAGCTGCTCCTTCCTGCCACATCATCCATCTCTCGGTCTCTGTCTCTGGGTCTGAGTCTCCCTTTGCTGCTTTGAGGTCCAAGGGAGAAAACTCGACTGATTATTTCACTGGGGCAGAGGACACATCCCCCAATGGTAGTGACCTGTGTTGGTCACCCACAGAGGACAAGAGCCAGGCACGTGGAGATCACAGTCACGTCTAAACATTGGATCAAGGGTCTCTTCGGAGCAAAGAAGGTGATAACTGGGTCAAATTCAGCTTGACAGTCAATATTCTCTGGCAGCAAAGCCCTGGATGGGCAGACAGATTCGTGCCTGCTCAAGGCAAGCGATGCTTGGACCTTGTCCTGCCCTGCATGCTCAGGGAATGTTCGTGGAATTGGATAGAAATGTACATGAGCGCGGTGTGGGGATTGGGAAAGGATCTGTGTCTTTCCCCCAAGCAAAGGAGAGTGTTGAATTCAACAACATATAATTCAATCGCTTGGAAGAATCATATTTCAGGGAGCTCCCCCAGCTGGCCAGACCAGCAGCCGTACATGGAATCCAGGGAGGGTCCAAGGCCACGAGATGGGAAGAGCTGCCCCCTCCCCAGCCTTCAGCACAAACTTCTCAGGCACCACTGAAGGGGCTTCTTTGGTCTGGGTGCCCACGAGACAGAGCTTCGGAACTGTGGGCTTGCACAGAGGAAGAAACAGGACATCTAACACTCAAGGGACCTCACCCTCTTCAAGTGTTTGAAAAGCAGCCCCCCCACCCTAGTCCACGAGGTGGGCTTCGTGGGATTTAACAGGAGTATTTACCTCCAGAAACTTTACTGCCACCTGCCAGAAAGTTGCAAAAGACATCTACAATGACTATGAGTTTATGACACCCTGGATTGTGCACTGAACAACACGAACAAATGTATGCAGTGATCCTACTGAACAGACATCACAGAAAAGGGAGTGGATACATTCTTTGTGTCCGTAAGGCCTTCAGCTTTAATCAAATAGATTGGAAACTATAGGGTCAGATTTGATCTGCAAACAGGAAGAACTTCCTCACCTTCATAGTTGTCAAAAAATCTCAATGGGCTTTTGGGCTCTTGGGTGGTAGTGAGTACTCCATCACTGGTGGTATTCGAGCACAGGCTGAAAAGCCACTTAGTAAGGAGTGGAAAGCGTGGGATTTAACATACTGAGATTCTGGGCTTTATAAGAACTCTGCCAAGGGCTTCTGATAGTTTGGTTAAGTAGATGAAGGGACCCTGGAACAGGCCACCTGCATGCTCCTGAGTCCATCTCGAGGTGTTCTGTCAGCCTCTGGCTGTGGAACAGGGTGAGATGTAGTGGCTGGGTCTTTCTGCAAAGAGCAGGTTAGGTTCTAAAAACACCCCTGTTCGTGTCTGATTTAATTTCACCTGAGGGTTGTACTTTGATGGAATTTGTCAGATTCCCCGCCGGCTTTGACAACAGTGTGGCCAGGGAAACGCTGTGCTCATGTCCACGGGCAAGCTGCTACTGTAGTTGGTCTTGCTGGAGACAGTACATGGTGAGGGCCTGGCTGGAGCAGATGGGCCTGGGCCACAGTCCCCAACGGGTGGCAGAGGAGGTGACCATCAAACAACACAGGCTCTGCCCATCTCCCCAAAGCAGGTGACATGACAGCCCACAGGCCTGCAGAAATGCCTCTTCAAAGCCAGCTAGTTTCTTCCCAGCAACACAGGCTGAGCCCATCCATCAGCTGTCCTGATACCTGCCAGCAAGGGTCTCTGCTGGGCTTGCCCTGTCAGCCAGAATGGAAGCATCAAATGCAGGCTGACAGGGTTGGGGTTTGGGGGAGGCCCTCGGAGGAACCGTCTGTGCCATAGTGATGGATGGTGCCAACAGGGACGGCATTCCAGGGATTTTTATTCTGTTCCACACATCTGGCAAGCTCTTTAACCCAAGCAGCTGCAAAACCCCATCCCCGAACTCTTGAGTTTTTCCGAGAGACCCCACGTATGGACCACGATAATCCTGGTTGAGGGACCTGGAGGATGTGACAAAAGAGATTTCCCAATGGTGTTACTTCCTGGAAGCCAAAACCCATGGAGTTTCCGGAAACACAAACCCACAAGAGGCTCCAGGGCTCATAAAATAGCAAACCAGACTCGGACTTAGGTAGACCTGGGTTCTGATACCATCTCCTTCTGTCTTGGTTTTTCCTTTTCTGTAAAATGGGAATAATAATACCTATGCTACAGAGGTTTTTTTAAGTTAAATAAGGTTGTGTGCGACCACGTTTATTTTGTATAGTCACCAGTACATAGAAAACACTCAGTACATAATAACCTATTATTTGGAATATTTGAGTTAACTCAGGATACTCTTTACCATTCTTCCTGATAAATTCTAAAAACAGACTCTTATAATTAGACAAATCCACAAGGGTTTCTTTTTATACCTGATATGAAATGCTTCTGACAGCTTCCCCGTTCTTCCCGCTAAGCTTTCTCCTTCTCTATAGCCTAGAGAAAATCTCAAATAATCTGTATTGGAACCTGGAAAACTTTTAAAAAAATCTACCAATGGAACCAAATTTCATGTCAGGCTGCATGCAGTCCCTGTCTCCCCAGGAAAGCCCTTGGACAAATTTCTATACTCCTATTGAGCTCATCAGGCATTTTCTTCACCAAATATCTATGACCCAAATCTCAAATAGTTTTTTTCCTGAATTCCCTGTTTACTCTGCACCAGGCAGATACCATCTTCACTGGCAGAGCTATGTGCCCACTGTGTGCCAGCCAATCAGAAGGAAGAGAGGCTTGGCCATAGAGGGAAAGCTTGATCTGTCCAACACATATATTAACAGCATATAGGGCTCTGTGCTGGGCACTGCAGGGTAGAAAGAGGAATGGACATGGCCCTTTCTCTTAAGAAACCAACTGTCCAGTTGAAGGAAAGAAATCAGATAGACCAAGTTAAATACAAAACTCAAGAGATGTGCCCTCTGAGATCCAGCGTAAAACCTAAAATTCTGCAACCACCTGGGCCACTGAGGAATTCTAGTATCTAAAATTCGTATCCCACCAGCAACTCAATATTAAGCCATGTGTGTTCATTTGTTATTACTACATGATATGGTTGACTCTTGAACAATTCAAGGGTTGGGGGTCCTGACCTCCCCATGTAGTCAAAAATCTATTTTGACTCCCCCCAGGCTTAACTACTAAGAGTCTACTCTTGGCTGGAAGCCTTACTGATAACATAAACAGTCGATTAACACAATTTTGTATGTTATATGCATTATGTACTGTATTCTTACAAGTAAGCCAGAGAAAAGAAAATGTTAGTAAGAAAACCATAAGGAAGAGAAAATACATTTACAGTGCATGTACGTATGTATCTACTGAAAAAAAAATTCCCAGTGTTCATTTGTTATTACTACATGATATGGTTGACTCTTGAACAATTCAAGGGTTGGGGGTCCTGACCTCCCCATGTAGTCAAAAATCTATTTTGACTCCCCCCAGGCTTAACTACTAAGAGTCTACTCTTGGCTGGAAGCCTTACTGATAACATAAACAGTCGATTAACACAATTTTGTATGTTATATGCATTATGTACTGTATTCTTACAAGTAAGCCAGAGAAAAGAAAATGTTAGTAAGAAAACCATAAGGAAGAGAAAATACATTTACAGTGCATGTACGTATGTATCTACTGAAAAAAAAATCCACATATAAGTGGACCCATGTGTGCAGTTCAAACTGTGTTGGCTGGCAATTTAGACTGGGTTCAGCTGGGCAGTTCTTCTAGCCTAGACAGGGTCAGCTGATCTTGACTGGGCTTCCTCATGTGTCTGTAGTCAGCTGGGAGGTTAGCTGGGCTTTCTTACATGTTTGAGACCTTGGCTGGGGCCTAGGGCTGCCTCACATATTCCATTATCCTACTTAGAAGAGCCCAAACTTGTTCACACGGCAGTCACAGGGGTCCATGAGAGAGAGAAAGAGAAGCTTGGAGCTGGCACCCAATGCTTCCACTAGAAGCTATTGGCAAAGCAAGTCCCAAGGCCAGCCCAGACCCAAGGGATGGAGAAACTGACTCCATCTTTTTCTTTCTTTGAATTTTATTTATTTTTTTATACAGCAGGTTCTTATTAGTTATCTATTTTATACACATCAGTGTATACATGTCAATCCCAATCTCCCAATTCATCCCACCACCACCCCGCCAGCACCACCTTCCCCCTTGGCGTCCATATGTTTGTTTTCTACAACTGTGTCTCTATTTCTGCCCTGCAAACCAGTTCATCTGTACCATTTTTCTAGATTCCACATATATGTGTTAATATACGATATTTGTTTTTCTCTTTCTGACTTACTTCACTCTGTATGACAGTCTCTAGATCCATCCACATCTCTACAAATGACCCAATTTCGTTCCTTTTTATGGATGAGTAATATTCCATTGTATATATGTACAAATCTTCTTTATCCATTCGTCTGTCGACGGGCATTTAGGTTGATTCCATGACCTGGCTATTGTAAATAGTGCTGCACTGAACATTGGGGTGCACATGTCTTTTTGAATTATGGTTTTCTCTGGGTATATGCCTAGTAGTGGGATTGCTGGGTCATATGGGAATTCTATTTTTAGTTTTTTAAGGAATCTCCACACTGTTCTCCATAGTGG